>NC_060971.1:3973325-4038325 GCF_910589235.1 Vespa crabro | reverse complement strand
CTTACGCCAGAATCGCTTGATTTCTCGCTTAAACAACCACGCTGACTCAAAGCCGTGGTAACGTCACGAGCGGCTTCGAGTCCAAGATCTGTGTTACCACCGACAACGTATTTGACCATACCAAGCTTTTGATTACCTTCGCAGGCCTCCTCGATCACTACAGTTTCTCCAAAATTACTTCTCTTTCCGATTGCTCTAGCGCTACCGCCGCGTAACAAAGGAGATTTATCGAATTGTCCTTCCTTTTGCGTTAAAAGTGATCCGCCAATAGGTATATTAGGATGAAAATCATCCTTAACGTCTGTTAATGTATTACCACCCTCGCCGGTAACATTGCCAGCTGCTATCTTACTCTGAGCACTACTGTCGAGATTATTCTCTCTGGATATCTTCGTGGTCATCGATGATTCAGGACTGACATTTCGGCGACTTGTTGGATTTTTATGGGCATCGTAGCAACCAGAATCCCTTGGGAATTGACGGCGATTGAAGGGAGAACAATGACCGGACGTTTGTCCCGAATGAAGAACTAATCTGCTAACCTCGTCTCCTTCCGAACTCGAAGCCAAATCTCCTTCGCTACCAGCTGTTAAAGAAAGGAAGTATACCAAAGGATTATTGTGGGATAGCTTTAATATTGGACTTATATATTTTCAGAAATTCGGCGGAGATATCACGGGGATATCTGGCAACGTTTACGAGATTACAGAAGAAGGAAGGAGGAGAAGGAGAAGAAGGAGAGAGGAAGGTGTTCGTTGATCGTTTTACTTACACTGAAGGTCGTGCAGTAGTTGTACGGCTGTAAGTATCTTGGCACGGTGCTCCGGTTGATGTATACTCAAATAATCGAGATCCGCTGGCTCTATTTCCCTGAACAGCTCCAAATCCTCGTAACCGTTCAGCACGAAAACGGAAATGTGTTCCTGCACGAACGTAAGGTAGTTTACCACGTTAGTTGCCTTTTCACCGTTATCCCTGGCTTATTGGATCGCTTTTCGTGGCTTTAGTATTTGGAATTCAACTCTTATATAGGTAGATAGAGATAAAAAGAGGGAGAGAGAGAGAGAGTGAGAGAGAGAGAATGTAAAATACGCGGATAAAAAAGAATACATGGAAAACGTGAAACGATAACACTCGCTTGTTAGAGAAAAATACAATCGGGGCCAATACGAAGGATAACGAAAAGAATGAAAGAGGAACACGCTAAGCTTACTATATCAGAGCCGAATTTCGTTTTATCGCATTCAAAATGATACACAAATAAGGAATATTGTTTGTCATCGTCAGAATGGATGTCGAAAAAGACATCGCATTTTACCTGAAGATTCATTCTTTGTAAAAGCTCTTGAACCGATCCGGGCTTTTGCCTGTATCTTTGACCCCATTTGCTACTACGTTCCGAGTCACCCCGTCTTGGTACTCGATCGTTCAGTATCTCTACGTTGATGAATTTGAAGTGTCCTATCCTGTTGTGAACGACACCTTTCCAAAGACCACTTTTGTTCATTTGTACCACGTCGATGATGTCACCTTTCTAAATAATAAAAATAATAAAAAAAGATCCATAACAAATTATAACGTTAAAAAATAAAGACGATTTTACGTTTTAATAATTAAACGTTATAAAAATTACTCTATAATATTTGCTAAAGAGAGAAAAAGAGAGAGAGAGAGAGAAGTAGAAAGAAAACATCCTAATAAAAGGTCATTCGTTGTGAAGAAACAAGTAGGTTCGCATGGTTTCTACTTTATGGTAATTCTCTATCGTCGAAGGACTTCCGTAGAAACGAACCTTAAATTTGAGCGCGTCCTTATCGTAAGGACTGGGTGTGTAATCGACCAAGGCTCTCGCCCTGCAAAGTACAGGGCCGATGGACGTCGGGCTTATGGCGTCTCTTTCTTCGCACGATATCGAGCTGTGATTACTTCCCGCTCGTACCAAAGCTTGCGTGCTAGAACCACTTCCGCTTGGAAGACTCTCGACGCTACTGGCGCTACAAGGAAAGGCCTCAGAGGACGTTCTATCCTGGCGAAGCCTTGAGATCTTCGTTTGTACATCGTGTCTGAGATTTCTTGCACGTCCACCTACCACCCCAGTTTTAGTTTCTTCATCCAATAGAGCACTCGCCTCCGACTGGAAATATCGATAATCGATCTTTTTTTTTTTTTTTTTTTTGTTGTTGTTTTATCCATTCTTGTGTTTTGTATTCTTTCTTTTTTTTTCTTTTTCTTTTTCCTTTTTTAAAGTAACATACAACGTACGAGTTACGATAAGTCACCATTTATATGTTAAAAGATTTTCGTTAATTAATTTGTTTAATAATATTGATAACGATAAATTGATTCAAATGAATATTTTAAAGCAATATTTGTGGACGATTTATTCATGTGTAAGGTGAAAAATGATGATTAAATTATTCGATATTTATGAAGATGAACTTTGTGACGTCTCACTTTATCTAATAAAACGTTTAACCCTTTGCAACTCAGCCAATTTTGTAATAGGTACTTTACCAGTAACTACAAGACTCCTGTCTTGAAGTCTTGTAGTTCTTGTAGTTCTTAAGTCCTCTACACTTAAGTGTATAAGAGTAAAAGACTTAATCGTACTTTATATTACTTTATATTATGAATGTCGTCGTAGAGGCGCCTATAGAGTGCAAAAGGGTTATAAGTATCATATTCTAAAACAATTTTAGTACGTTAAAATTTATATAATTAACGTGTATATTAATTAGAAAATATTTTTCGAAATAAAATGTTTTGCACGACGATGATAATTAATTTTAAAATATTAAAAGAAAAAAAAAAAAAAGAAGAAATAAAGAAATAAAATAAAATAAATTAATCGTGATTACTTTGGACAAGATTAATAATAAAATGCTTCAATAGAGCAATGT
Source organism: Vespa crabro (assembly GCF_910589235.1). Classification (NCBI taxonomy): domain Eukaryota; kingdom Metazoa; phylum Arthropoda; class Insecta; order Hymenoptera; family Vespidae; genus Vespa; species Vespa crabro. Next base: position 4,035,425 of record NC_060971.1, on the reverse strand, counting down.
TTTAACATGTTGAATGATACGAATCGATTTTGAACAAATCGATGTATTTCTCTAATAATTTTTATATCTCATATACATATATATTTATATTTATTATATTAATTTATTATTTAAATATATAACGAACGAAAGAAGATCGTATAATTGTGTATAAATGAAATTTGAAGAAAAGAAAGAAAGAAAAAAGAAAATAAAATTAAATTCCAGAGAACCGCAGGAGTGACATTTACGGCATTCAATCTGTTAATATTTCAAATAGCTATGTCGAAGGCATAGCTTCTCCGGACAAAAGACTCGATGCGATGGGATCGATCGATCATTTTCGCACACGCACACACGTGATATAGTAATTTAGTCCTGTCATTTTCTCGTCTATGTTTAACACCTACGTTTAATCTATGTTTAATCTATGTACACCTATGTAAAGTTAGCACCACCGTCGGTGTGGGATGTAATTAGAACTTATTTATCAAGTTATTAAAATTTCACCAAGGGTACCTCGATTAGCTTTCGAACTTTGAACTATTTAAAGGAATAAACTAAAAGAGGTGTTAACTTTACAGAGATCTTCGTAATAATTCCTGTAGCTCGATCGTGGTGTCTCTAGGAACAGGAAATTTTGTAAACATGCGATGATGTTCTGAATATGAAGGATAGTGGGAGATAGATAGATAAATAGAGAGAGAAAGAGAGAGAGAGAGAGAGACGTGGTAGTATCATAGAAGAGACTCGAGCTTTGTCGGCAAAGAGCTCGAAACGATAACGTTGCCATGCTGTGATAGAACAGACAGCACGTGTTGTGAATGTATATGTCGTGATATGACGTTCGTATTTTCGTACAGAGAGAGGAGAAATATACATATATCATAATGCTGCATGTGGTGGGATATATTTTGGTCTAAATGTGACGAGGCAGGGGAAGGAAGGAAGGAAGGGAGGAAGGAAGGGAGGAAGGAAGGAAGGAAGGAAGGAAGGAAGTAAAAGAAAAAAAAAAAATAAAAAAAAAAAAATAAAAGGAAAAGAAAATGAAAATGGACGAGTATAGGAATATATTTGATTTTGCGGGAAAGATACTACATATGTATCTAAAAACAAACATGCTTTGCGTATCGTGCCTATATATATATACATATATATATATATATATATATATATATATATATATATATATACATATATATATATATATATATATATGTATGTATACATGTATAAAAAAAAATTAATATACCCGGATTTTTCGAATAGGATGAATGTTTGGAGGAACGCGAATAAAATTTATATGTGCAAAATGAAGAAAGATTAAAGAAGGATATATATATATATATATATATATATATATATATATATATAATACATAAACAGATGTAGATTATTATGATAAAGAGAAAGGAAATATCGAAGCGTAGTGATCGGACATGCTTTTCTTGATCGAGATAAAGATCGAGGGAATGAATGAACGAACGAACGAACGAACGAACGAACGAACGAAATAACGAATAACGAATGAAGGAACGAGCAACGAAGAGAAACTTTATCCGTTCTCTTCATTATATAGCATGCAGAAATAATTTTATCGAGCAAGCAAACACAACGAACGGCTTCGTACGAGTGATATCGGGCCCATAAAGCGAAAAGATCGTGAATAGGATGTCTGTTATATGTCACGTACTGTGTGTGTAGCGGCGGAGTGTTGGTTCTCAAGCTCTTCTTGTTCCTCGTAGTCGCTGCTCTGGCTCGGCGAAAGTCCCTCCTCCCCGCTACTCCGGCTCTAAAACGTTGATACTCGCAGAGACTCTTCTCTAATCACGCAGTATACGAAGATGGAAATACAGGACAGATACAGGACAGCGCCGGGGGGGGGGGCGGAGGGAGGTGGGTGGGAATGGAAGGAGAGAGAATGGGGACGATTTAAATTTATATATATATATATATATATATATATATATATATATATCATATGTGCATAATTATGCATAGAAAAAAAAAAGAAACAAAAAATTGTTCGTGCAACTTTTAATTCGAACAAATAATCATCATTATCGTTAATAAAACATTAATCTCTTTATCGTTGATAAATAATTATTCTAAACGAATAAGTAAGTTCTTCTCTGAAATGAAATTATTCAAGTACGATGGAAGAATTTAAATCATATATTTCATTATCAATTAGGAATAATCAGGATGATCGAACCATTTCATACGTATTTAAGGATTATTAATGATATAATAAGAGAACGAAATGAGTTTAATATTATATCGATTTCTTATTGCGATAATATAACATTGATATAGTTTTAATAGCGGGAGGAACTTCGCTCGAGACGTGAGATATGTTTTTTGATAAAAGGATGAAAGTTTCGTACCTAATGCTAACAGCTTATGTTAAATTATTACAATTATACATTATAGAGATTTGAAACTATAATTACTAGACAGAGAATTAGAGAAATAAAGAAAGAGACAGAGAGAGAGACAGAGAGAGAGAGAGAGAGAGAGAGAGAGAGAGAGAGAATGAGAGAGAGAGAGAGAAATAGTTATTTATCAATGTTCTCTGTATCGGACAACAGATTACAGTATATCCATGAATGATTCATTAGAAATGATTTGATGAGAGTATCAAAATGCAAGTTTAATCGGAATACGTAGTTAAATAATTAGTAACAGTCAATGTTAACGAGGTATGCGGTTTCGAGAGCATGCTAGCCTGAAACGTAACCATAGTAGGAGAGACGATTAGTGTAAACGTCGAAGGAAATCGGAAGGCACGATGTCTGTGAGCCGGACGTTTCTAGGTGCTGACCAGGCACCGGAAGCCAATCTTCTCTGTATTCCTGTCTTGCTCTCTCTCTCTCTCTCTATCTTTCTATCTATCTCTCTCTCTCTCTCACACTACTACTACTACTACTATTACTACAACTACTACTATTACTACCGCTACTAGTTGGACTCGTTCGATCGTCTCGAGGCTCGCACTCAACACGTCCGAGTTAAATGAATCATCTCGCGTGACGTATACCTGTGGGAAATGTCTTCTCTCTGCGTATCCGTGTGGTTGGTTGGTATAGCTGTTGTATGTTTAGCGGGGAATGGAGCGTAAGCAAAAGGGAGAAACGACGATAGAGAATAACTAAAATATCATATATATATATATGTATGTATGTATGTATGTATGTATGTATGTATGTATCAAGACGTTTAAGTGTGGATGTGAGTGTACAGTAATAGATGTATATATGGTTAATTAGTCAGACTACGCTACTTGTTCATAAGCCTTCTTCAATTTCAATCTCTAGAGTCGTCTGTGTACGTGTATTTATGTGTGTATATATATATATATATATATATATATATATATATATGTGCGTGTGTGTGTGTGTGTTAAAATACAAAGAAAAAAAAAATAGGAGTCGGCAAACGTTATTTTTCATTCGCATTTTTGTTCTATTTATTAGTTTTATTTAATAATAATTAAAGGGTAATCTTATAGAGCATCCTACGTAGAGAATATATACTCAGTACGATTATGCATCCTGTCATACGTTTGAAGGAAAATGATATTAGTAAATTTGAATTATTATGAGCTTACTTGAACGTCGCTGCTCGCATAATCTCCACTCTCTCGTGAAGCCCTGGAGTGCGTTAGAGGTATAATCGTGGGTGGATTGTTATGTCCTTGAGGTACAATCAATCCTCGCATCGTCGAAGCTGCTCCTTTGGAACGTTCACGTGGTAGACTGATGTCACCGGCAGTTCTCAAGGAAATCACTCCTTCGCCTCTATTTTCGGGTCTTGGATTCAATGTAAAGCATACTCTGTAATTGAATAATATTACCAATGTCTATAAGTTCAAAGGTTACGTCGTTGAGATTGAAATGGCATCGTCTAAATGTGTTTCATTGTCTAGCCATTGTAAGAGAAATATTACAATATGTTCCCTAAGTGTAAGTTCATTCTTTTTTTCTTTTTTTTTTTGATTCTTCTCGATTTCTCGTTAGAACATCTTTGAAGAGTAACTTCAAAATCAAGAAATATCCCAATGGAGCAAAATCAAAATATTCTAGACTTCAAAGTCTGTCATTGCGTTATTGAGTCTATTTGTATCGCGTATATTTACCTTCCATTTTGAATGGTAGCTGTAGGTACAGGACCTCCACTAGCTCCCATAAGAAAATCTTCGGGGTCCGATTCGTATGGTGGTTCATCGTACCAATGTTGACCTCCTAAACCTCCACCTAAACCACCTGTACCTCCACATCGAGCATCCTCGTCGTACATGTAGGTATCGTCTATAGAATATATTCGATCGAGTTTCAATATACAATTCGATATCGCAAATCCATCAATGATTCTTGTTATACTAACCTCCTGTAACCTGACCACGTCCATCTCGTCCTAATTGCATTAAGCCATGTCTGATGTCTCTCAATATCTGTGAGAAAAAAAAAGAAAAAAATCGATGAATATATAATATTCGGTAATTTTGTAATTTTCTCTCTTTTTTTTCTTTTTTTTCTTATTTTTCTTTTTTCTTTTTTTGTCTTTTTTTTTTTTAGAGAACAATTGATACTAACTTCCTCGTGTTCTTTGTGAAATCGTTCTTTTTGCCTCAATGCTTCTTGAACTTTCAACTATAAAAAAGAAAAATTATAATTTTCGAAAGGATTTAATACTCCAATGGTAATCCGGTATATTAAAATTGCATTGAAGAACTCACCCTATTTATAGTCTCTTCAAAGCTATTTGGCTGACCTCCATTCATTTGCAAATACCTCAGTCGGTCGTAATCTCGCGGGTCTACCATTGAACGTAATATCGTATGACCCATATCTGGTCCTGGACCTAATCCACTCTGAAGGACGCTGTCCGGCGTATCGACCTGCGATTGACGTACGAAAAATCAAATTCTCCTTCGATATTATTTAATATATTACGACGCGATGGTATTTAATATTCAGTTGTGCATTTAAAAATTTCCCCGTATAATCGTGTTTATCAAACGTGTATGGATTTCTATGACGAAATAGAAGTATAAAATACGAAATACGACGTAACGTAGAACCACGTATGGGATTTAATGAAACCACGTGGGCCATGGAATACGCTAAACAAATTAAAGCCGTTTGTTTAACTCTCTCCAATCCTGGATTTCACCGCAAGCGTGTGAACGTCCACTAAGTCTGAATAATACCGAAAGAGTGGTAGGAGGAGAAAGAGGGCAAAGAATTTGCTTAATCTCCTGTTATTTATTTCTCTTTTTCTTTTCAGGGGCGGGGGAGGGGTGATATAAAGGAAAAACAAAACAAAAAAAAACAAAAAGAAAAAAGAAAAAGAGGAAAAAAAAAACAATATGCAAAAAAGAATTATTATGCACTTTGCACCGATATTATGCTATATATCACGTTCGTGAAAAAATAACAGGAAGAAAGGAACAATTCGTTTTAATGAAAAATAATATATTTGTTTGATATTAATACGTAATCATAAGTGACACGCAGGGTTATACGTGAAATAAGGTTACACGTATACGTGATGTCATTATAGTTCTACTCGATGCAAATAGAAGCGGCAATGTTCTAAAGAAAGTTGAGGGCGTTGAGAAAAGAGCTATAGCTCTCGTCAAAATGTTTTACGCGGTATGGAAGGCGTATGTCATAGGTGTTCCACGAGCTGATCATATTTCATGCAAATTTTGTGACCTCTCTTTCCCTCCCCAACCCCCTTCTTCTTCCGTAAGTAGCTTAGACACCAACTTCGACGTTTCCCTGTCACGCGGACAGCCTAACCCTTGAAAAATATACGCGAGATATTTTTACCCTTTTGAACGCTTCTTTTTTTCTTTTCTTTTTTACTTTATATATATATATATATATATATATATATATATATATATATATATATAAAATTTATCGAGAGTAAGATTATTTTCATAGGAAGAAAAAGTAACGAACGAAGAAAACAAAAAGAAAGAAAAAAGAAAAGTAAAAATGAAAAGAGTAATAAAATGGTCAAAGAAATCATTGATATTAAAGTTTTTGAATAAATCTCTATAGTTATAGCTGGTGAATAAATCAGACAATAGGATTAATATTATTCGACGATCGGATTACACTTCACCCTCCTTCTCTCTCTCTCTCTCTCTCTCTTTCTCTTGATATTTCCATTGGCAGAGAGGGTTTGCTTTGGTGAAAACGATTGAAGGTGACACGACGAAGGGACTCCAACAGTAGGTAACACGAACACTGGGCGTACTTAACGTAGAGAGTAAGAGAAGGATAGACGAAGGCGTTAAAGATAAGTGTATGCAGGAACGTCTAGTTGAGCGGGATTACGCTGACGCAAATGCGTGTCATGCGTTTCGTACGCGACAACGACAACGACAACGACGACGGAGGGTGCTAAGAGGATCCGGATTTACCTTAGCGAGTGTTGGAAGACGAAGGGATGATGGACAGGTGGAATAGATAGAGAAAGATGACTAAAGAGGAGTAGAAAGGTGTGCAGATCACGACGATGACGACGACGACGACGACGACGACGACGACGACGACGAAAGGTGAGTCTTTCAGGTACGATCGATGTTGCGATCCTCGACGTCCCGCGACATCCCTCTTCTCAAAACCCTTTGCCTTTTCTCTCTCTCTCTCTATCTTTTTCTATCTCATTCTTCACCCTTCTTTATGTTTTTTTCTCTCTCTTCCCGCAAATCCTTCCTCGACGAACACCCTCAGTGTCACGGTCTCAGTTCTGCTTCTCTTCCCTTCCCTTCTCTTCTCTTCTTTTCTTTCTTCTCACTTTCCAACCCCCCCTCTATCAACCAACCCCCTTTAACACTACCACCATTACCATCACCTCTACGATCACTACCACCACTATCACCATTACCATCAACCCATCATCATTTCTTCTATCTTTCTTTACCTCAACAGCCCGTATCGTCTGAGTACTGGCACGTATCGCTCAAGCTTGACCTTTTCATTCGGCCCATTCTAATTAGTAAATGTATCCACCCCGTAAAACGGAGAAAAGAACGTCGCTCCAAACGAGAGCGTCGTCGTTCCTCCTCCCTTAACTCCCTTCCCTCATCGCCAACCCCAATCTCCCCCTCCGTCGACGCCTTCGCGAGTATGCAGTAGTTGCGTCGCATCGAGTCGAGCTGACGCTCTTTTCAACGCAGTCGAAGCTTTTCTTTCTCTCTTTTTCTGTATTTTTTTTTCTGCCTCTCTCTCTCTCTCTCTCTCTCTCTTTCTTTTTTATTTTCTACTTCGAGCGCTTCTCTTGCAGCCAGCTCGAATCAATTTTAAAGAACATCCACCGCTAATCGCTCAACGTACTCAACCCGATGTTTTTTGTTTTCTTTAGCTCGCCTTTATACTTTTCTCACCTTCGTTTGCGCTTTCTGAAATATTTCGTGTTTCTCTTTTCCTTTCTTTCTTCCTTTCTTTCTTTCTTTTTTCTTTTTTCTTTTTTTTTGTGTGTTTCTTTTTTTCTTTTTTTGTTTTCATCCTTTCTTTTCAATTTAGACGTTTATCCTCTCGGAGCGTATGCTAACAACTTCCTACGCTTTTCGTTTAATTACTTTTGGGATTAAAATGTCCGATGTTTAGTATGTTTGCATGGCTGAGAAAGGGAATGAGTTTCATGCGAGGACATCTTTTAGATGGCACGCTATCGAAAATATAAAATGGTTAACAAAAGTTTTTAATAACGCGAAGAAAATCTCTCGAAGATATTTTCGATGATGATCGTATATATTATTCTTGAAGAGTCGTTCTTATCATTTATCCTTGTCATTTATTATTATTATTATTTCAATGAAAATGTATAAGAAAAAAAAAAAAAAAAAGAAAACAAAAAAAAAAGAAAAAGGATTTCATTGAAGAAAATATCTATGATAATTTATTATGAATTATTAAAATCTACTACTAAGTGAAAAGTAAAGATGATGAATATTTAAATGAATTAATTGGAAACAAAGATTTTCTTTTTTCAAGATTTATAATTCTTATGGAAATATGCTTATTTTTAATTTTGCAAAATGTACAAAGAACAATGTAAAACTTGAGCGGATTATGTTTGCAATTTTTACGAAGTAACAATACAAAAAGTAATCCGTTTTATTAATTGTCATAGGATAAAAAATTAAAGAGGTTTATATCTTTAAATTTATATATATATATATATATATATATATATATATATATATATATAAAAGAGAAAGAAAATAATTAAACATAAAGCAAAGAGAGTAGAGTTTCTGTAAAAAAATTTTAGTTGCCGTTAATGCCGTTCAAAAGAATATATTTGTTTTGACTAAAATTCAAAATTTATTTTATTCTTTAATCCTTTGAGCTTTTACGTCATGTCTGACTCGACATTTTTTTAGAATGGCATTCTATAACAATCTTTTGTAACGAAATGTCACACTTTCATTAGAATAAACTGTGTGAAAAAAATATATGTACATTCTTTTTAATTAAAAATAATATTCAGACAGAAAAGGTGACTTCTTAGTAAACAAATGATAAAAAGAACAAATAAATAAAGTGCAAGTGATATTAAGGTTTTTACGGCGTATAATTTATACAAAAAAATAATTTCCTAAAATTTCGATTAATTTCATTCACAAAATGACGATCGTTATCATTAATCCTATATTATACAGAAAAACGTATCGTTAGATTCTTAAATATTTCTAAATAATAGAACGTACGAGTAACCCAAAAATGATTTCACGATTAATTTCATTCTTAAAGTGATGGTCATTATGATTAATCCTATATAGCATAGAACGACTATAATTCTTGTAGGATTAGTTAGAAAAAAAAAAAAAAAGAAAAAAGAAGTAAATAAAAAAGGAAGGAAAATGAAAAAAACGCTGAAACGTTGGCCGTTGCAATAGTAAAAAAAAAAAAAAAAAAAAAAACAAAAAAAAACAAAGAAAAGAAAAGAAAAGATGGAAAAGAAAACGTTCATTGGGAAAAAGAAGTAAGGAGGAGGACGTTTCTTCGAGGGTAGCGGCTAACGGGCGCTGCGGGCTTTGAAGGCTCGCACAATGGCTCCGGCATCTTACCACGACAAGACGCCGGTCCTCGCTTCGGAGTCCGCTTAATTAAACGAGATAGTGCTCGCGGCCCCGGGGCCACTGTCGGGATCTCCTCTTGAAAGCCTCCACACACCACTCCTTTTTCTCCGTCTCTCGCATCCTCTCGTTTTCTTCCTCTTACCTGAGCTGGACTCTCCAACGTTTCTCCCTTTCTCTTTCTCTCTCTCTCTCTCTCTCTCTTTCTTTCTTTTTTATCCTTTCTCTTTTTCTCTTACGTAGCAGACTTTTCACGTACACGCTTCGCCTTTTTAACAACGTCTTTCCCTTTTCTCACTGTCGCAACTTTCAACTTGTACTCATCCAACTTCTCGTACGACTTTCGTCCCTTCATTTTTCCCTAGACTTTTTTCGACTTTACTCTTTTCTTTCCCCTTCCTCCTCTTCCCCTTTCTCTTCTTCTTCTTCTTCTTCTTCTTCTTCTTCTTCTTCTTTTTCCTCTTATTCTTCTATCTTTTATGTGCTTTTTTACTTTTAACTTTATCATTAGTTATCAAGATAGACAATTTTCTCGTAATGATGTATCAATAAAATCATTATATATGATCTCTCGTTTAACGTCTCATTAAAGGACGGATAAATTAACAATGGGAGAGAGAGAGAGAGAGAGAGAAAGAATATAAATGCAACCGACTTGAGGCCGTTGATGTTGCAGCTGGTAAATTTCTGCGGGTAACCACAACGATAACTGTGGTCTATTATCTCTCTCTCTCTCTCTCTCTCTCTCTCTCTCTCTCTTTCTCCCTTTTCTTTTTCCCATCTCAATCTCATCAAAATACGTAAGAAAAGAAAATAGGAAAATTCGTAGAGTTGGGTGTGGATACGCTTTAGGCGATAATATCGTCGATGTATTCGCACATTTGTCGGCTTTATCAAGCAGCTCGTCGAGAGCATCGATAACGCAAGACCGTATTACGGCCATAAAGTCGCGTTCTCGTGTGTATCCGTGCGAAACTCTTCCATTCGGTCGGGGCGCAGATTCCCATGGGATCATCCTGGCCATGCTGTTCTCTTGTTGAAGCTACTACCTGCCGCAACCGCTACTACTAGCACTCTCTTTCTCTCACTTTCTCTCTCTCCCTCTCTCTCTCTCTCTCTCTCTCTCTCCCAAGTGTGTCATTTTTCGATCGTAAAACGAAATTGTTTAATCTGTAGGGAACGAACGATCGTGACACGTCCCTCAACATAGAATGCTTCCCGCGCTTCGTCGTAGAGAAACGACAACGATCGAGAGAGAGAGAGAGAGAGAGAGAGAGAGAGAGAGAGAGAGAGAGAGAGAGAGAGAGAGAGAGAGAGAGAGAGAGAGAGAGAGTACACATTGGATTTCTAAAACCAACGATGAAAATCTTTGTTGAAGATCTATCGTACCTATATTTTTCTCTTTCTCGTTAGGTATCTCTCTCAGTCGGTATCGTTCGAATTTACAAATTAGATTATTGTTTGTATGAAGTGAGAGAATGATACTTAAAATCGACTTATTTAAATGAAGCACGTACGAGAGATTATGAAATTTGTAATATACGTAATTAAATAGGAATATCTTATAATGACTTAATTACACTCGCGCATTCTTACTTTTTTACATTTGAAAAATTCATTGAAGTTTCTTTTAAGTGTATTATTTTTTTTTTTTTTTTTTTTTTTTTTTTTTTTTTTTTAATATACTTACTGTATAATTATTTTTAATATGAAAATGAAAAATAAAGTGGATAAAGAAATTTTTCAGTAGATTTAATATTATAATTAATTCCAAAATGTGCACTCTTAAAGGAAGTACACAAAATGCATTTTTTTTAGATACATTCATACACGATGTATTCTATTAATCATTTCACGCAGCAAGTTAAAAGAAAAATTTTTATTTCGTTTCATTAATTTTTATTAAATTAATGAATTAATATCCTAAATATTAGATCAATTTTCTCTATATCAGATTAATAATTTTAATACTTAATGATTTTAAGTATCATGCAAAAAGAGAATTTATATGTTTAAATATTACAGCGCCTCTTTTTTTTTTTTTTTTTTTTTAATTCATTTAAATCGTCTCGGTTTGTTCTATATACGTATCTATGTGTTATAAAGCTGCGTAAGTATTTTATTCCCCATCGATAGAAGTTTGCGCATGCGTGGTACGTGAAAACACGTTTCCGGAATATTTTTCTCCTTTGTCATCCGGATTCGGCTTCATTTCTATTGCAATGAAATCGTCGGCACGGAACAATGTCCTTTTTTATGCAATTTACCATAGCCCATTTTGGTTTGAAATACAAAACGAGTATCCCCTTACTCCTATTTCTCATTTTCTCTCTCTCTCTCTCTCTCTCTCTCTCTCTCTTTCTCTCTCTCTCTTTCTCTCATTTTTGCTGTATCTTTTTTTCATACGCATTTGAAAATGTTCATTTGCAGAATAGCCGGAGAGAAGTTCCACGATAAAGGTAACGTATAACGAATAAATGCGACGTTTTCATTGATATCGTAGCCACTTAAATGAACAAAAGTGAGAGAGAGAGAGAGAGAAATAGAGATAGAAATAGATAGATAGATAGATAGATAGATAGAGAGAGAAAGATCATAGAAAATATATCTACGGATTTTCCATTATATTTTTCAGAAGTGGAAACAGACACTACGAATAAAATATTCCGGAGAAATAAATGAAAAAGATTTGGGTACTTGTTTAAAAATGAATCGAATGTATTTATCAATTGAATTTTCTTCGTCATGAAAATAAAATAAAAGAAAATGAAATGAAAGAAGCAGCAGCAGAAGAAGAAGAAGAAGAAGAAGAAGAAGAAAAAGAAGAAATAAAAGAAGATGAAAAAGGAGTTTCACGTTACGCAGCATGATGGTTGAGAGGTTGATGCGGGTTGATCGCGTCGACGCTGTCAGAAACGTTGACATAGACGGCTTTGCAACGACGAACTTTGGGTCAGCAGGGACGACAATTCGCTATACTCTAGTTGGAGAGTGACATGCTCGGATCCTCCGAGAACTCGTCGTCGTACGTGTCGGCTAGCTTCTATTGTAGAAACGAGAATGGTGGGTCATTGTGGAGAAGAGCTGCATACAGTATACTACCTACGACGATGACGAGGAGAACGAAAACGACGACGACGACGACGACGACGACGACGACGAATGACGTTCTCTTGGATATCCAGATACTAACCCTTGATCCTGCCTTTATCCTTCTAAACTATCTATACACTCTTGTACATAGAAGAACTTTTGAAATTTACTTTATGATAGGAGTAAATCGTTTCGATATGAGTAATATCGTTATGCATGTACGTATATAGTTAAATTTATGAAGATTATTAAAGCACGTTATTTTCTTTTTTTCTTCTTCTTCTTTTTTTTTTTTCTCTTTTTTTTTTCGGCTTATACAATGTTCTTTGTATTATTTTTTACGTTTAAATAATTATCCTGGTTGAATCACGAATAAACCGAGTTTCGTTGCAATTAAATTTTTTCCCTTCTTTTTTCCTTTCTTTTTTTTCTCCCCTTTTTTTTTTTTTTTTTTTTTTTTTTTTCACTTGCAGAGAGATAATACCACATTTATTTATGAATTACAACGCAGTATATTTAATTGCGTAGATTTAATAACAAAAAAAAATGAAAGGAAAGAAAAAAAAGAAAAAAAGAAAAAAAGTAAAAAAAGGAATAGAAAAAAGAAGAGAAAAAAAAATATTCGTACGAGAGATGCAATTTCATCTGTGATGGACTTTAAAGGTTATAATAAAAGTAATACCGAGAGATATCGTGATATGTTTTGTTAATAATAATTTCACGTGGATCAGAGAGGAAAAAGCATGAAAATTAATTGACTACAGTCGGAGTTGGTCAATTTTCTGTTAAAGTAATATAGAAGGAACAATAATAATGTTGAGTTCGGTTTTGGATTTCAATATTCAGCTGCGAATTTTCACAGGATGACAATAAACGTGCGTTATAGAGAAATTACGCGTAACAGATTTACGAGATGAGTTCACGACGCGCGGAAACGTAAGCGGCCCATGAAACGGAATTAAATGGCGTTTCCGGCTCGTGCCATTTCTCTGTTCGTCCTCTGGTTAGCCATGTCGCATCGCCAAGAGTAGAAGACTCGTAGAAGTTCAACCAAAAAAAATGGTTGCTCGTGCTTTGAAAAAAAAAAGAAAAAGAAAAAAAAAAAAGAAGAAAGAAAAAAAGGGAGAGAAGAAAAAAGAAAAAATCCTGAAGTTACAAAAAATATAGTAAAGAAAAAAAAAGGAGTAACAAGCAAATGTGAAAAAGAGAGAGAGAGAGAGAGAGAGAGAGAGATAAAGAGAAAGAGAGAGGGAGAGATAGAGAGAGGGCAGAAAAATGGCCTTTGATACTAGTGGGAATTGCGTTTTTCGAGCTCGTAACAACGACCGAGTGCCGATTTTCACGTTCGGTGAACTTTGCACCCTCGAAGTTAATCAAGGTCGAACGGAACCGACGAAATTTATGCAGCAGGGTTGAAAAAAGTTATTACCGCATTTACGTGGACCACGAATAGCATAGAGAAAGAGAGAAAGAGAAAGAGAAAGAGATAGAAAAAGAGAGAGAGAAAGAAAGAGAGAGAATTAAAGTCGTACGTCCGTTTTATACGAAAACAACATTAATGGCTATTATTTTGATCGTCTTTTATATAGATATAAATATAATAATGCGTTAATGATTATAATGACGAATATAATATTATACTAATGGTATAATAGACTTACTCTCTGTGGTACTCCTATTCTCGCACGACCGTGTCTTGGAGATCCTTGCGTTTGACCTTGCTTCTCCTTCTTGTGTGTTTTCAAACCTCTCAATAACCTTGAGAATGTAGTCTTCTTCTTACTCGTGTTTTGTCCTTGCTCTATAAACAGAGAAGAAGATAGAGAATAGTTTAGTTAAGATGAACTCTTGTCGAACGAGACGATGTTCTACCTGACTCGACTCAATTCGATTCGATCCGATTCGATTCGATTCGATCCGATTCGATTCGATTCGATTCGATTCACGAAACAAGTTACAGGAAAGTTGTGCTTGCTCCATTTATCGGACGATGCGTGAAATCTTTCGGAATACCCAATTTACGGTGCACCAGCTAGCACTACCACCAATCTCGCAAATAATCGAATAAATCGGGGTTCACCGCAACATCGCTGTCCATTAACGGATAATTCAGGCGGGCCCGTTAGTCGCCCACGCCCTTTCAACGACAGTATATTGTATTAGTGTCAACGCATCCGTTTATTAGTACGGACAACAACGGTACCTAATTGCCTACCTATAGACGCGGTCACTAGCAGGAACGAATTATCTCGGCTCCAGGTTGCCCGATGATCGACGAAATGATTCGTTCGAGCTGTGCGAATAATTCACTTTGCATAACGTGCTGCTGGGTGTCATCGATGGTCATTCGAATGGCTTTCTATCACAAAGAAACATCGACAAAACGTTCGTACGTATCGATCGTAACTTTGCAATAATTAACGTTTCTCATCTTCTATGAGTTAATACGTTTCTCTTTTGACGTTATGACGAACGGGATTGCACAAACGAATGGAATTTTTAAGGATTTAGGTAGACGCATAATCGGACAAACATTAACCTTTCCTTTCTCTCTCATTGATTTCTATCGGTATATAACTGTAGGGATTATCGTTCCGAACTAAATGGCTAGAATTGAGATTAAACGAGACATATGGCAAATGAAAGTTCTTTATGGCATTTTATTATATAAAGTAATTAATTACAATATATTATTTTTATTGTAAGCTTTAAGAAAATTAATGATAAATCATTCGAAAAATCTTTATCATATAATTATGATTTTGATTTTATATACAAAAGCCATTCTCCTGTATTTCAATGAAATTTATTAAGGAAATGTATATTCATGTAATCGAACAATCCTTTAGCTTTTACATTATTGATTTCTATTACTTCGTATAACTACTGCGGGAAGGGGGGGGGGACGAAGGGGGGGATTATCGGCACAGATGATTAGTATACAGATTAGAGAGGAAATTCGATTGAATGATAAAATGTTATAAAGCGTTATTATAATAAAATATAAAATTAAAGGAAAAACAAAAATTGTGTTTTCCTTGAAAAATTGTATTAAAAAATTTGATTATAGGAATAAAATATAAAGTTTTTATAGTGTAAGAAAAAAGGAGAAAGAAAGAAAGAAAGAGAAAGAAAGAAAGAAAGAAAGAAAGGAAAAAAAAGTGAAGATAGATCGAAAAATGTTTAAACGTTTATTCGCTTGAGAATTGTCGAACTTTCATTCATTGTTTCAAACTATTCTCATTGCGCTATTTCTGTCACAATGAATTTAAAGAAAGTGCAAGATCGACATCTAGTGCAAGACCATCAAATCTATTTTTCCATTGAGACATTTATCGATTTTCGTGGATGACCCGGACAAAAAAAAAAAAAAAAGGAAAGGAAAAAAAAAGAATCCGTGGAAAATGTTCGGGAGGAAACTTTTTCGAGGAAGCAATCGAGGAAATTCGTTGTAGGGAATCCAGCGGAAGTCGCTATTACTCGAAGCGAGGATCCTTTCTACGGTGATATAAGCTAAAGAAATAACGCGGAAGCAGGCCATCAAGGGTAAGATAGAAACGAGCCATACGAGGGAAAGAATATAAGAGCCTCGCGGGACCGCGAGTAAGAAGGAATGTCGTTTCGTAATATCGGATATATATATATATATATATATATATATATATATATATATATATATATATATATATATTGCTGAAGCTTTAACTACCGAGTCATGTTCGACCGAATGAATCGTATGGAATAAAAATAAACTCGATTGGTAAAGGAGGATGGTGCTAGATCCAATAACTTTCTTTAAAAAGAGGGAGAGAAATAGAAATAAAAAGAGAGAGAGAGAGAGAGAGAGAGAGGAAGTAAGAGAGATGTCTCTGAAGCGGTAAGAAGACGAAGGGATGTACGAAAGGATGATGGATAAAATGGTAAGCAATAGGGAGATCTAGGATTGTCGCGAGAAGGAAAAAAGAGGGAACGATCGGAAAAGGGAGATCGAAGGAATCATCCGTTTCTTTCGCGTGTGCATCGAATTTTTCAAACTCGCGAAGGGAAAAAAAAAAGAAGGGTTCTAAATTCGTCCAGAAAGATGAGAGGGTGGATGAATGAGAGAGGAATGGTTCACGATAAAAGGCTCATGGAATTCGTTTTCTTCGATCCGTTTATCGTCGCATCTCTTCTCTTCGAAGTTATATATCTGTGTATATATATATATATCCCCTCTCTCCCTCTCTCTCTCTCTCTCTCTCTCTTTATCTCTTTTTCCCTTATCTGTACGTGCTTCTCGACTTCTTTAATTCGTATCCAGTACAAAAATGATTTCTTTTCGTTTCGAACTTCTCATTTTTTGGATTGCGCCTTTCTACAAAGAGATCTCATGACTGAATCGAAGCTTGAGTAAACGTAAGGAGCAAAGGTTAGAGTTTGGACACCATCCGACAAATTCAATTGCTCCTTCTTGAAAGTACTCTTGATTATAACTGGTCCACCATAGGGAGAAGAAAACCGGGCAAAAGCGGGAAGAGGGGAAGAGGAGGGTAAGGGACGGACGAAGGGTGGACGCTTGGACGCTCGGCGGAAAGACGAGCGATGATATTTACTCGCTTTCCAAACCTTGGCACGTTCTCTCGTAAATTACGGCGAGAGTTTCGCCGTACGCCTTTTCCGCGGCATGAGTGTTCTCGATTTTCCGCATTGTACCTCGACGCGAGAAGAATTCCACGAAGCAACGAAGTTATTAAAGTCTGCGATTTCTCCCCTCACCCCTTTTTATCCACCCGTTTCTCTACACTACCCTCCCACTTTACTCTCATCTTTCGTTTTCTTCTTCTTTTTATTCGTCTTCTACTACTACTTCTACTACCACTTCTACTACCACTTCTACTTCTACTTCTTCTACTTTACGCCTCTTTTCTCTTTCTCTCTAAAATCGCAACTTCGAAGCTTGCCCGTTGTCGTTCTTAACAGTTCAAACTTCTTTTCCTTTTATCTAGTACGACAGAAGCGCACTCTACCATTCTTTTTCCCTTTACCCCATTGCTCTTTTAAAGGATGCTGGTAGTGGTACCGAGAAAATAGGGATGAAGGGGGCGTTGGGAGTTAGGGGCGGGGCGGGGGGGCGGGGTTGGGGAAATAAAAGCTACGGAAGTCATAATCTTTCGACCGGTCGAAACACCTAACGAGGATACTTTCTTCGAGGTTATTTGAAATATATAAGAAATCTTTTTTATTCGGAACGTTTATAGTCGTCGACTATACTCTTTTTGCCATGTCTATCGATATCTCGAATCTCGTCTGGAATATAAATTGTACCGCAAGTATTTACGGTATAGGGAAAAGCGTATAAAAGTATGAGGAAATAAGAAAATTCGACTGAAAAAGAATTTTTTTTCTTTATTTTTTTTTTTTTTTTTTTTTTTTTTTTTTTTTTTAATAATAAAAAGGAGAAAAAATGATAGAAAGAAAAAGTAAAAAACGACAGAAAATGTACGATGGTTTTTGAGAAAGTTGAGTCGAGAGCTCACTGTGTCTCTATTGGCAAAATACATACGTAGTACATTCTATGTACACTGTTACATGTATAGTTTGAAAGATATGTGTAAGTATGAGAGAGAAAGAGAGAGAGAGAGGGAGAGAGAGAGAGACGAAGTCGATATTACTGAAATCCACGTAGGTCGAAAGTGGGGCTGCCGCCATAAGCATGAATAAATAAGCGATATTAAAATCCACTTTACTTCCCTCATTCCACGTTCGCATATCCTATCGGAACCCTAACCACTCGTACTTCTCTCCCTTACTTCTTGATACTGTTGGCAGCGAATGGATATCGCTAGGCGACCAATGAACAACCTGGCATTCCGTCGCTATCATCTTTCTCTTTCTATTCGGCGATACTCTCTCGAGATATTTTTCTACGGGGAGAAATGCCTTCGGGCAACTTTTCTCATCCCTTTTTAATACCACGAGACGCAGAGTAATGAAAATGTTCAATCGTTCAAAAGAAAAGAGAGACCGGACTTTTTCTTATGACGAGAAAAAGATCCTTAATCTATTCGATAATTAGATCCGATTAGACATCCATCGTGTTGAAAAATATCTACGAGGGAAAATAAATATATAATCAATTTATCAGAAGCAATTTAATTAATTAAAATATTATTGAGATAAACGTATTTAATAATTTCAATGATTTTAATAAAATTCGATTCTCTAGGAAAAGATGATAAGATCTAATTAAGATAATGATTTTAAATGTATGGAAAAAAAATGTGATCTATTATTTACAAATATTAATGAATTATCAATATTATACAAGATTCCATAAACAGAGATATAACAAAAAAACAATTGATTTCAATATGAACGAAATTGTCAAAGTGATACATTAATAATAGTAATAGTAGTAGTAGTAGTAGTAGTAGTAGTAGTAGTAGTAGTAGTAGTAGTAGTAGTAGTAGTAGACGAAAGGAGATGGGGGAATTTATCTCAGCGAGTCTTTAACGTCTCGTCAGTCTATGAAGGGTTAAGAAAAAGGCAGGTCTTTCGTGGGTGACAATAAGAGACAAACGGCGTAGAGGGGTGAGATATGAGGGGTGAGAAGGTAGATAGGGTATGAGAAAGGAACAGAGAAGAGGATAGGTGTCGATAGAAGAGAGGAGGTAAAGCTGGGCAGACTCCAAGTCATGCAGTGAGCGAACCGGTCGTTGCATACAGAAAGACAATCTCTCTCACTCTCTCTTTCTCTCTTTCTCTATCACATACACACTCACTTACTCACTCACTTTAACTTACTCACTCACTTTCTCTCTGTCTCTTTTTCTCTTTTTCCCTCATATTTTCTATCTCTCTTCCATTCTTTTCTCACTTTTTCGCAGCCAAACTCGCGAAGGGCTGAGAGTCCCGTTGAGAGGCTTCGCCGGCCGTAGAGTATCGTCATTGTCTATTCTTCCCTATTTGTCACGCCTTTGCTTTCACAAGAGGCATACCACGCGCTCGTCTGTGGCTAGTCGGTGTAACGTAACCATGACGACGAAGCGTGGATGCTTGTACGGGTTACTTAGACACAGGGCTCGTCTCCTTTTCTTTCGTTTTCATCGCGCATGTTAAGGGAACGAGGATGAGATAGATAGATAGATAGAAAGAGAGAGAGAGAGAGAGAGAGAGAAATAACCGATGTGAGAAAGGGATTCAAGAAAGGTAGAGAATGCTGTGAGTTAGAGTGAGAGAAGAGAAACGAGGAATACACGGCACTTGTATCAGACGGTGATGGGGTTCATAGGGCGGAAGTACAACGCAACGCGTGTCGCGCCGATTCAAGAGCCCTGCTCTCTCTCCGACCTTCTGCTTCTCATTTTCTCTCTCTCTCTCTCTCTCTCTCTCTCTTTCTCTTCCATTATCATATTCCTATAACTTTTCTTATACCTCTTATTCTTTTCCTCTCTCTTTTTGTCATTATGATATAATAATAATAATAATAATAATAATAATAATAATAATAATAATATTTATAATAATAATCTTGATCAATCAGATCCACGAATATATCGTACTTGCGAAATAATTTAAATTGATTTCATGATCACGCTGAAGGAAGAACGTTCTTAATGCTGTGGGTGGGAGGGAGAGGGAGTGGAAGTAAGGCGGGTGGCGGTCTAATAATTTTTTTTTTTGATTTCTTTCTTCCTTTCTTTTTTTCTACCTTTCTTTTTCTCTTTTTCTCTTTTCTTTTTTTCTCACTCCTTTTTTTTCCACTCCTATGAAACCGTTGGAAAACCTTTAACGACAAAATCGAATCTTTCATCGATATTCGTAGCACGGTAATCAATCGAAAGAGAACGTACGAGGTGGAGAGATGTTGGCAAGTTAAAAGCACGATAAAACAGCGTAGGAGAATCGTCGACGGTTAAATCACGTTACTCTGATCGTCGTGACACATGCAATTTTTCGTGACTGATTTTCCGGACCGGTTAACATTGGTGATTCAATCTCTTGTACGGCAACGAGATTCAATCTAACGCGTCGCATTGGCTACGATTGCATTAAAAAAGACTAGTGTCGGCACATTCGAGAGAGAAAGAGAGAGAGAGAGAGAGAGAGAGAGAAAGGATAGCAGAAGGAAGGAGAAAAGATTACGTACGTTTCTCTTTTGGGGTTTCACGTAACAACGATCTCGTTTTAAACAAACGATCCAATGTTAATGTATAGCCCCGTGATAGATAGTTTCACTATATTTTTTCCATAGGTATACAGTTGCAGTAAGCATACCCTCCATTTTCTGTGGTAATCGAGAAAAAAGCCAAAACGAGGAAATAAAGAGACTATATATTTTCTTCGAAATGAATGCTTTTTGCATAAAGCTCTCTCAAACCCTCCCTCCCACCCATTTAACATTTCCGACAAATTTTATGTTTCAATGTAAGATAAACAACGTTTTTGTCAACGAATAAGTCGCAATTGCATTCGTTACATTTTTATTTTCTTTTCGTCTTCTTTTCTTTTTTTCTTTTTCTCCTACTTTCTCTCCCTTTCTCGTCTGCGCACGCGACATTTAATGAATTATTCGATCTGATATATTTAATATTGTATTTACTTTACCTATGGGCGAGGAACAATTTGCGGTATAATAATCATTTTGTTTATGGGAATCAATAAAATATGATATATCGAGAGTCAATAACCGCTCACACGTATTCGACACGTGTCAATGCTTTTAAACGAACTTTTCAGGATGGTTCTAAATGTTAAATGAATAAATTTGGATGGGATGATGGGGAAGGGGGATGGAAAAAAAAAGGAAGAGCGAAGGGGGTAGGCGGAAGTGGGAGGGGGTTAGTGGTAGATGGAAAGAGAGGAGAAGCGTGAGACGTGAAAAATTCAAAGGTATCACGCGCGCGCGTCGAACGTGAAAATTTCGTAGTCAACGAACTGGCAAGTTTATTGGCGATTTAAAAATAACAACGCGCGCCATGCACTCACGCATACACGCAGACAGACAGACAGACAGACAGACAGACAGACAGATAGATAGATGGACAGACAGACAGACAGAGAAACACGTATTTACAGAATACATACACATATCTATCATCTATCGTGCGAAATTTTACGAGAGACACCGAGTCGGCGTTACTCATCGTTGAAATAGTATACACAAACGTAGGATCGTCGCAACCCTGATGCTACCACGGCAAACACCAAGAGAGAACGGCACCGAAATGCAATTACACGAGGGAATAAGGCCATCGCCCTCGTTGGATTCCACCCCATACAAACGGGCCTCCGATCTGCTATCACCGTTCGCTTTACGGTTCGAATCTCCCCTGTCCTTTGTGAGAGACTGTTCGACCTTCGTGCCTGTAAAAAGCCTCCCTTTCGAGGACGTCTTCGAAGCGACGCAGTGAATCCCTCGTTCCTTCTGTCGGATCCTATTGCGTGCCTTTGCACCACTGGAAGAACGCATTAAATACCAACGAAGGGGAAACCTTCCCGTTTCTATCCAACCATCCTTTTTGAACTTTCTCGCTTAATCTTCCAACTGTGAGATAAGAATGAAAAAGGAAGTGTTTACAGGGAAACCCGTACATTTAACTTGGTATATTCGAAAATACGTGGATTGAATAACAGGGGATGATATTATTGGCTTGTCTTCAAAATTCGTCCAGTTAGTTTCTCTTTCTCTCTCTATCTATCTCTTTCTCTCTCTCTCTCTTTCTCTCTCTCTCTCTCTCTCTCTCTGTATATATACATCGAAACATAATACGTAGTATCATGTAGTACATATATGCACATGTGCAACAATACTATGTTTAATTTTGTATGATATATTGCAATGAAACATCTGTACATTTCCTTTCCATTACTATTTTCCTTTTTCTCTCTCTCTCTCTCTCTCTCTCTCTCTCTCTCTCTTCTTCCTTTTGTTTATGAATTAAATGACACATTTCAATTTATTAGCGTCTCATTGTAAAACGAAAGAGAATCGGTAAAAGTAAAACTTCTCGGACAGATCCAATTTAGAAAGATAGATTTTCTAATTAATGATTAATTAAGTAAAAGGAATATCAAGGAGCCATTAAGAGAACTCGTACTCTGATTAGAAATTTGTCGTGGCATTTCCACTAAATCTACTACGTTAGGAAGGTGTTGGCTCTGATGGATGGTAGTAGAATGAGAAGATGGAATGAGAAAGAGACAAGGATAAGCGATGCTCGTTTTAACAGCTCGTTCCTTGGCAGTCAGCATCCTTAGCTTCCTTGAGTCCCACGTTTCGATTCAACTCTCCGATATGAGCGGTCCTTGCTAAACCTAACTCTTAGTTAGATTCCAGTCCAGACAAACAGGCTTGCTCTCCAGCAGTTGGCGCGCTTCGCTAAGCGAGCAACCCAAGCAACCCTGTTTGCGCATCCTAGCAAATCCACGCTCGGTTTTGGAATTGGGGTGCTTGCGCCCTCGCACCATTGTACGCGACAACTGCTAAGTGCTGCGGCAATCCGGCATTGGCGCCTCTTACATGGAATTACTGTTAAATGCGAACCTACCTTCCTTCTCCTCTAACCCTCCCCAATCCTCCGACTCTCCATCTCCCCTATCTCCTTCAGCTCATGCCTTCCTTTCCATAGCCAAACTGATTAGTTCTCCGATTTGGTAAGCGGAAGGAGTATGAGACAGAAAGAGAAAGAGAGAGTGGGATAGACGTATATATATATACACACACATATATATATATATATATATATATATATATATATATATATATATATAGATATGTAGAGAGTAGAGAGAGAGAAAGAGAGCGAGTATACCAACATTTCTTGCTAGTCCAAATTCGAAGCTGGTCACGAGCATTCTCCCAACACCTCGGTCTATTTTGGCTAAGATCCTCCTCCCTTGAACGTGGGTCTTGGAATTTCGAAGGTACCTTTAACTCCAACGAGGATTTCAGAACCACCACAGCATGAACGTGCTTCTCTCTCGATCGGAGTAGGAATACCAACAGGAGACGCGCTTAACTTTCCTTACGAAGTTTACCTTGGCCAACCTCGCTCGGACTTGTTGGCTAGTCGTATGACAACAATTTATGCTTGTCCTTCCTTCAGTAATTCGATAATTTAACCACGAACACGTAAATTACATTCGAACTTGCTTTTGCTACTGATCGATATTACGTTTCATATCGATCAACTTTTTTGATCGTTTCAATGCGATTTAGTTAATATCAAACGTTAAGCGATTTTGATCAAATTGTTAACGAATAAATAATTATTTTATACAATCAAATAATTTTACGATATATATTATATATTATAAAATTAATTTAATATATTATATTTGAACTTTTCTATTTATTCGTATATATTCTATATTAATGTATAGAAATTTCCTATTACAAATTAAAAAATTTAGATATTATCAATCGATTAGATATATATCTTCGAAATTATTTTTCCTACTTGTACGTATATACTAATATCTGTAATACTGTGATTATAGAAAATCATTTATAAAAATTATTTATAATTAATTAATTCCCGTGAACTTTTAATTAATTATTAAAAATATATTAAAAGAAAAATCTAATCATTGTGAATTGTAAAATATATTAAAAGAAAAATCTAATAGAATGATTATACATAAAAATATTTCTATTGACAAATTGAAATATATTATTATTTGATATGAAATTTTTATTTAACATATTCATCGTTATCGTTAAATATCCGATAAAAGATGAAAATACGTTTAACGATCTGAAAAAATTTTCAAATATTTCTTAAACGATACGAGATGCTAATAAGAAATCAGACTTTTTGATATGATCCATTTTAGATAGGGGAGAAAGATTTTGGTGTATTGAAAGAATAGAAGGATCGAAAGAATAGAAGATCGTGTCGAGGATATCTCGAAGGAATACGTTCCTACGTGGTACTTACGAGAAAGGTCTTGATCTCAATTATGTATTCATAGCCAGAGCAGACGACGTACGGTACGGAATGGGCATCCAGATGGGTGGAAGGAGTCGACAGAAATGAAGTATCAACCGGAATACTCTCACCACTCACGTTCTACGTTTCCCCACCACTACGTCTTTTGGTTACACCAAGTGCCTTTCCAATATGGAATCTAAAGTGTTTCTCGATATCTTGGAAAATTTTAGAATCGTAGAGCGATATTCTCCGTCTCGATTTTATTTCCTCAATGTTGTCGTTACTTCAATATATTCGTTATTCAAAATTCGATTGTTGTATAATGTAATAACGCACATTTGTAATAAATTTTATCTTCGATCGATATATATATTAGATTATTATTATTATTATTATTATTATTATTATTATTATTATTATTATTATTATTATTATTTATATATATTAGATATAGAATATTTCTTTTTCTTTTCCTTTGTTCCTTTTCTTTTCTTTTTTTTTTTTCTTTTTTTTTTCTTTTCTTTTTAATTTATTAAATAATTTAAATATAATCGACATACGGTGTAACTTAAATGTATACTAGTCAAATTAAATAAAATTTGTTACTTACCATTAGGTGGAAATTCGTAGAAGAATGCTGATCTCGGGCTCAGACAGCTGTAAAAGAGAAGAGAAAAAAAAGAAGAAGAAGAAGAACAAGAAGAGGAATAAGTAGAAGGCGTAGAAATAGGAGTAGACGTAAAAGTAGAAATGGACGATACGATTGAGATATTTTAATAGAAATAAAAATTTAACTAAAATATCAAATTACATTTTTTTTTTTTTTTTTTTCATGGTGGAACGAGTCAACGTCAGTAACACATTTGTTGCAAGGAGATACGAGCTGAATTGTTGTAGACGTAGAAACGGCACGTATTCGGTATTTCACATTAACGTGATTCAGGCATAATCACGCGCGTTATGACTGGTAAGAACGGACAATTTGCGCTCGTCTTTATTCTCTTAATGTTAGTCCACGATTGACTCATTCTACCTCGAGATTTATAAATTTTCTCACGTATCTTAGTGACGAAATAAAAAAAAAAAAAAAAAAAAAGAAAAGAAATCTTTCAATTTCTTTATTTTCTTTTTTTTTTTCTATAAAAAGAAAAAGAAAAAGAAAAGAAAAGCAAAAAGAAAAAAGAAAAAAGGAAAATACTTACCTTTGGTAAGGTTGCGGATGTCCAGCCGGTGTCATGGCGGCCGTATTCTGTGTGGCGAGTGCAAGTTTTTGTTGACGATGTTGAAGCATTTGTCTACTGAAGACACCGTAACCGAAGCCATAGATCTCATCTTCTTCCTTATCACTGAGGCAACTCGATGGCTATAAAAAAGAAATAGAAACCACGTTTTTATCCTTTTCTATCTCTCATAAAGTTCCTACGTTATTACCTGAAATTTTTATTTCAGAAGCAAAAAAGAAAAGAGGATGTAAAAGGTAAAGAAGAAAAAGGAAAACTTTTTAATTTTCCTCTTAGAAAACGAAAAACAATTTGTCGTCGTGGAAGAAAAAAAATTTCATTTTTCTTTCACGGCAAGAGAGAAAGAGAGAGGAGAGGGAGAGAGAGAGGGAGAGAAGGAAACGAAAAAGAAGTATGAAAAAGCTTGGTACTCTTTTAATCGAGAATGATTCTCCTTGGTCTTTCTCTTATCGGAATAGAACGGAGGAAGTTCCTTATTAATTTTCCACGTCGACGCGCCCGCGGGGGGTCTTCGAGAAGAGCTTGACCTTAATCGGCAATCGATTTCTCGCGATTGGAAATTCGATTAGCCGTTGACGGTGTTGCCGTTGGAACGTCTCACGGTTACGAACAATGACCGATTTAAGCTTTGGGATCGATGGTGGTTTACACGCTTGATAAACCTCTTAAGCCACTTTGGAAAATTACTCTCGACGGACATTCTCGATCCTTTACTTGCTATACACGTTCGGTTAATCTTACAAGTAAGATGATTCCCTTTTATTTATTTTTTCTTTTTTCTTCTTCTTCTTTTTCTTTCTTTCTTTTTTTTTTCTTCTCGAGAAAGAAAATTCTCCGAAGAAAAAGATGAAAAGTCATGGAGAAAGAAAGAGAGGAAGGAGGCGGGGAAAGAGAGAGCGAGAGAGAGAGAGAGAGAGAGAGAGAGAGAGAAAGAGAAAGGATTTATTCACCGAGTATTTTCCAGGCACGTAAATGGGCTGTGAATGACTGGTGGTAAGCTGAGTGTTGGGCATTCTGGGGGAAGCATTTGTTTCGCGTCGGCGTAACTCCTCAAGCGGCTCCAGGACATCTCCGTAATGCGTTCTGAAGAGGTCTGCATACCTTGAAGCTAGTCCCTCCAAGTATCCCCTCTCGCCTTCCTGAAAGAGAAAAGTGCCGTAACGTTAGAGAGGGTTTGTTAAACGTAAACGTGCGAGCGAATAACCTACGTTCTTATACACGGTGTATAATATATACATATATATATATATATATATATATATATATATATATCATACATGTATGTACTTTCTCTTTCTCTCTCTCTCTCTCTCTCTCTCTTACTCTCTCTGATGACAATAAAAGCGTGAAAAAGAGGTGGGACAGGAAGAAGAGAGAAAAAAAAAACAAAAAACACGAAAAGGAAGAAAAAAGGAAAAAAAGAAAGAGAAGAAGAAAGAAAGAAAGAAAGAAAGAAAGTGCCAGAGGATATTTAACTGTAAACTCTCATCTCCCGGCGTTTACCGCATCGAATTAACTCTTTGAAACTTAAGGATAGTCGACGTAGAAAAGATGAAAGAACGATGCGAGAGAGGGAACAGCCTTTTCTCGCGTTATCTTTATTCTCCTTCTTCGAAGTTTCAACGACGTCTTTCAAAGCATTCCGGGGTAGAGGATTGGAAGAGGGGTGAGAAAAAGCGATACTACGATAATCCGCGAACTGGCCGTGAGTGTATTCACAAGGACTTCCCTTAAGCTTCTACGTGTCCTTTATCGGATTTTTTTCTTTTTTTTTTATTAATTTTTTTTTCTTTTCCTTCTCTTTTCTTTTACAACGAAGTTATATATACGCGCTACGTATATTGTTTAAAAATAATGATGTATATAAACGATGAACTTATAACGATGATATGTATATCTATAAGTATATATATAAGTATAAAACTATCTTATATCTTGATCTTTCTCTATTTCTCTTAAAGAATTATATTCAATCTATATAATTTCATTAATCTTATCTATGTATGTATAAATGAAAAGTACATATATATATATATATATATATATATATATATATATATATATATATATATATATATTCAATTTTCTCAGCTTTTATTCCCTCAGGGAGAATAGATCAAATCGAATAGATATAACCTTGTATTTTTCTATAATTTCAAAGAACGTTTCTACTTTTCAAAACGTACTAGGTTAGTATATATATATATATATATATATATATATATATATATATATATATATCAGAGCCAAGGTTATATTTATTGAACAAAATTCAAGTCGATACTCGAAAAAGTTTTATTATAGATCTTGTTATTACTTCGTCGCTTTATCTTTTTTTCCTTTTTTCCTTTTCTCCTTTCTTTCTTTCCTCCTTTCTTCCTTTCTAATTACATCGAAGAGATGGGGTTAGCGAGTCGAATTTTCATTCACAGTTGTGAAAGTAGAAAGAAAGGGGTCTAGGAACAAGTCGTTTTTGTCGAGCATCTTTGTCACCCTCTCATTCATTCTACCACCATCGTCTCATTATCGATAATCCTGGAACATTAATTAGAATTCCAATCTTCCGATTTAATACAAGTCGAAGCTCGTTGTTCTATGTCCTTCTCTCTTTCTCTTTATATATATATATATATATATATATATATATATATATATATATATATATATATATATATATCTTGTTCCTTCTCGTACTATACTTGAAACCTCGAGAATTCAACCCCTCTTCTATGCAATCCTCCCCATTCGTTTCATCATTTTCCCCCCTGAAGCGAAGCTTAACGGTCAAACTGAAAGTTCCAACTTGAGAGAGCATAAAGCAAACGAATTTCTCGCGATGGTAGGATTCTTCGGAAGTACGTTAAGATCGTAAATTAAAATTTTATCCACGAATGAATAATCGAGGAGACGAAACTCGTTCGCTCGATCGATCGTGTAGTAGGTATGCAACAACACTACTAGGTATCGCGAATCAACGAGCATTTTTCTTTTTCACCCTCTCTCTCTCTCTCTCTCTCTCTCTCTCTCTCTCTCTCTCTATTTTCCCCTTTTTTACTGGATTTTTGAAAATGTTGGAAGATTCTATCTTCTTTTCTCGTTATCGTGTACTACTTCGCATGGAAAACACGGCTCTTGGAAAACTTGTTTTCCTTGAAGAAAAAAAAAAAAAAAAAAAAAAAAAAAAAAAAAAAAAAAAAAAAGAAAAAAGAGAGAAATACTTTGAAGAGCGTTCGGTAAAGCCGCTTCTTTTCTGAAGCAGCTACGAATGAAATATCGAGGGAGGTTCAAACGATTTCGTTCGATCCCGAAAACGAAGTTTCTCTCTTATTTCTTAATGTTCCTTCTATTTTCTTTTTGCTCGTAAATTTTTTTCTTTTCCTTTTTCTTTTATATTTTGTTTCTTCCTCCTCCTCCTCCTCCTCCTCCTACTCTTCCTCCTCTTCTTCTTCTATGTTTTCTTTTTCCTTCTTCCCCCCCCCCTCGTTTTTCCTTAATTTAAAGACGGTTTTAACTCCGCGAGAAAAAGAAAAAAAAAAAAAAAAAAGAAAACTTTGTTGACGAGAAAGCCTAAATCCTTTTACGGAACGTCGAATTCTGAAGGGGGACCCGATCCTTTCGGTAAAAGAAAAGAGAAAAGAGAAAAAGGGAAAAAAAAGCAGAAGAAGAAGAAGAAGAAGAAGAAGAAGGGAGGCAAGAGAAAAAAACAGGAGAAGGTGGAAAAGAAAAGAAAAGTCCTTCTTGAACTTTGAATTCCTTCAGAACACGTTCCCCCCGAACTACTTTCGATATGCTATGCGAATAGCATGGCCGTTTTCTCTCTCTTGATGCCGGTACGTAACTTTCCGCAAAACCGTTTTACACTACCACTCGATTCCGCCTTGAATATCCGCCGATCGATCGTTTGCCGAATACCGCGGTGAGCCCCAAGAATCGGATAAACGAAGATAGAAAGAAAATTGAAAAGTCAAGAAGTTTTTTTTGTCCCTCTCTTTTTCTCTCTCTCTCTCTCTCTCTCTCTCTTTTTCTCTCTCTTTCTTTTTCTTCTCTTCCTCTCTCTCTCTCTCTCTCTCTCTCTCTCTCTCTCTCTCTCTCTATTTTTTTATTTCCAATTATTACTTACTTTTTCTTTGGACTTTTGATAAACGATTACTTTTACAATTAGAATTATCAAATTCATAAAAATCATATATTACAGATTTCATTTCTTTTTATAATTATTGAAATAATCATTAGAATTAATGTAAATTAAATGTCATCTTCGCTTTATTTATCATTGAAAGAATTAAATGAATTATAAAGAATTATGTATATAAATTGTATTTCTTTTTTTTTTTTTTTCAATTACTTATCTATTGTATAGATATTTTTATATAAATTTGTTTAAAATAATTTATACGTTAGATTAGATTATAAATGTTTAAATAATAAAAGAATTTCTTAGCCATTGTAAAAGAATCAAATCATTTATATTCAAATTGACGTATTTAATTTCTTTTCGACCACAAAATTATTTAAATCTTTCATTAGATTTAATTATGTGAATACATTTGCATTCATTTCTATTAAAATTTGAAAGTATTTGAAGCACCATTTTCTCTAGACCTATGAATACTTCCAAACGAAGATTGTACGTATTCATTTAATTCTCTTATATATATATATATATATATATTCTCTTATATATATATTGAAAATGATTTGAAAATATTTCAAACGTTGATTGAATTTAAAGAATTATCATACGGAATTTCGATTTTAATAATATTTTAATAATCTATCTAAATGAAACGACAATTAGCATAATTTTTATAAATTTTTATATACAATTTTAATATAATTTTATTAATTTTTTATCTCTAAATTATTAATAATAATAATCTATTTTAACGTTACGATTAAATAAGAATTGCATAATTACCATAGAGTATACCATATTTTAAATTAAAAAAAAAAAAAAAAAAAAAATACACTTTGTTAAATAATATTTTCGTATTATTTCATTAATAAATAACATTAATATAATTCAAACGATCATGACATCTATATGAATGATCGATCAAAATATCGAAAGGTAAGAAATCAAAGTATTAAGAAACATTACAGTCATTGCTCCATTATTTTCTGTCTAGGAAAGTTCAACCTTAGTAACATTTCTCATCATTCTTTTCCCTCATTTTTCTCGATCGTGAACACTTTTCTGCGAGGAAACGCAAGGAGGAGAAGAAGAACGTTCTCTATTCGATCGCCACTTACGATCGTAAATAAAAGCTGAGATGTTAGAAGAAGAAATCAAGAAAAAGAACAAAGAAAAAAAGAAAAGAGAAGAGAAAACAAAAATAAGAGCAAAGCCGAGAAAGAAGGAAGGGTCGTCGTAGTTCGAACAAATCGATCGATCGTCGTCGTCGTCGTCGTCGTCGTCGTCGTCGTCTCTTCGCAAAGATTCTTTAAATGTTCTGTAAAATGGCAGGAGCAAGACGGATTGTTCTGGCGAACAAGAGTGTACCGTTCGTTTGTTTAAGCCCGAAGCGCGAAGTAGTGGGTAGGAGCCGTTTCGCGATAATTGGGCAGCCCTGGGGGGTTCTCTCGTCGCGATAGAGGACGGAATTATTTTCGGGTGGTCCCTTCAACGTGCATTGCACCCGCCCCATTAGCGAAGTCGCACCCTCCCCCTCCTCCTCCGTACCTTCTCCATCACCTCTACCACTACCAACTAGTACCAACCAGCATCAGCAGTAGCACCACCAGCAGTAGTACCAGTACCACCTCCCCTACTACTGCCGTTGCCGCAGCAGCGTGCATTCATTTCCACCCTCGTTATTTGCATATACTTCATTTGCTCGCTTCCATCCTCCCACTCTATCTAACTCTCTCTCTCTCTTTCTCTCTCTCTATTTATCTATCTATCTATCTCACTCTTTCTTTCACTTGCTCTCTTCTTCACGTTTCCATCAACCGAATGTAATTCATGAAAAAGCTCGGCAAACCAAAAATCGGGACCTTCTCTCACGGGGCATCATCATTCGGACACCTCGCTGATTGAAAGGCAGATTGAACATAAAGAGAGAGAGAGAGAGAGAGGGAGAGAGAGAGATAGGGGAAAAAACCGAAGATATATTTAGATATAACGTCCGTAGAAGTCCTCTCGTATTTTATTTTCACACGTGGTAATCTCGCAACATCAACGATTGCGTCGCCTTCTCCCAATGCGATTTCGTCGTACGATTCGATACGATTCATCCGTAGAAAATTGTTCTAGCTTTTTCATCTTTCACGTATCGGTTTCCGTCTCCTTTTGACGTAACGTCGGAGAATCGGAAGTTCAAGAATCTAGTCTTTTTCATCGTGAATTTCAAGGGAGATCTCGGATTCTCTCTTGAAATTTTCGATGCTAAAAAAGAGAAGGGAGAAAGAAAAAGAAAAAGAGACAAAAAGGGGGAGAGAGAGAGAGAGAGAGAGAGAGAAAGTGGGTGGGGGTAGGGATGTTGGTAGGAAGTTTAGTTTTGCTTTCTTCGCGGGCTTTCATCGAGACGAGAGTTCGGTAAGACGGGAGAGAAGGAACGAACGCTGGTCTTCTCTGTGTTTTGATCCCGTCGAATGATAAGGGACGTCGGGGTTGAGACGAACGAGAGGACGCTTGCAAAAAGAACGAGCACCGACTCGAGAGGTTAAAGGTCGTCGACTAATGTGCACCAGACTGATCTACGAGTGGTGTAAACATGGCTTCTCTTCTCTCGCGTTATACCTATCTCGTCTCTTCGTTTCCTTTTCAATGCTGAAAAGCTCCTATTCCTTGGATTTAGGATTTTTGGCGTGTTGTTTAAACGTAAGCTACCTTATATCTTTAAGCTACCCGGTAGAGACCTTACGGCATCTTCTTATATTTAGTCTATCTCTCTTTTCTCGTTTCCTTTCTCTTTCTTACTCGTATCTCTCGTTTGACGGCAACTATTCAACTCCTTTTTCTTCGTTTGCTCTTTAACCATCCATCGTCTTCTTCTTCTTCTTCTTCTTCTTCTTCTTCTTCTTCTTCTTAGATTCTTCCGAGGTCAACCAACCTTTTCAACTTTACATTTTCTTATTTCTTTCTTCTCTTTTAGATAGAGAGACCATCGACAACAAAACCATTACTACTAACCACGGTTGCCTCGTTACGATTGCTACTTTCATTTTTTTCCTTTC
The DNA here is from genome assembly GCF_910589235.1 of Vespa crabro. Taxonomy (NCBI): domain Eukaryota; kingdom Metazoa; phylum Arthropoda; class Insecta; order Hymenoptera; family Vespidae; genus Vespa; species Vespa crabro. Next base: position 4,002,915 of record NC_060971.1, on the reverse strand, counting down.
ACCGATTTTTATCTTTGACGATTATGATACAACGATGTAACGTTTATTCGAAAAAGAACAGCAAGTAAATTCGTGGAAACATTGAAGCTTATTCCTCTGTAACGATGTAAAAATACTTAAGAAAAACAGAAAAAAAAGAAGAAGAAGAAAAAAAAAAAAAACGTTGTTCTTTGAGAGAACGATCTTCTGTTATTTTCATCTAGTGGGTATATTTCACTTTCGTCTGGTTCTCGTGTCTCACGAGTCGTTAACGAGTACCTTTTCAAAGTATCCGTCGACTGGCATCGAGCGTTTTCTCCAAGCCCGTAATTCGGTGGAAACGATGCGACATAGAGAAAAAGTGAGACAGAGAGACAGACAGAGAGAAAGAGAGAGAAAGAAAGAAAGAGAGAGAGAGAGAGAGAGAGAGAGAGAAAGAGAGAGAGAGAGAGAGAGAGAGAGTAAATTTCGAATAATCGTGAGTGGTAACGCCTCGAGAACGCTGCTTCATTCGAGAACACGGAAATGATAATAGAACGTCGCGTCAGCGGAAAAAGAGGCTGAAACGAAGTCTCGCAACGGTGTAGACACCTTGTTCCTTTTGGACGTCTACTACTCTTAAAGGTGTACGTTCAGACGTATATGCAAGTGCTTGATAAAACGACGAAAGACATATAGATAGATAAAGACAGATAGATAGATAGAAAGAGACAGTGAGAGAGAGAGAGAGAGAGAGAGAGAGAGAGAGAGAGAGAGAGAAGGATAGAGAATGATAAAGATAAAACAATCGCAACCTTGCAGCAGCACATCCCCGAAACGTTCTCGTCGCCACAGCAGCTAACTTTTAATCACAAAAATGTATTGCGCATTGTTTCGACGCTCGTTGGACGAGTTTAAACGTAGGGATGGAGTGGAAGGTGAGAAGAGTAGGAGAACGACTACGGTGGTGGCAATGGTGTTGGTAGTGGTAGGTAGTGGCAATGGTAGTGGCGATGGTGATGCTGATGTTGGATGGATGAATGTACCGAGCGTGTGACAAGGGAGAAGCGCAATAGAGTAGTTCGGCTCGATGTTCGAATGGATAGAAGGAGGATGGAAAAGAGAGATGTACCATAGTACGGGAAAAGAAAGAGAGAGAGAGAGAGAGAAAGAGAGGGGGGAAAGGGTTAAAGGGAGGGAAACGGACAGTTGGAAGGGTAGGAGATGAGCTCGTAGCATTGTTGAGTGTTACGGGCGCAGTCCAGAAAAAGTGTTATTGTCAGTTTAACGCTTGCACCTCTACACGAAGCGAAGAGCTTTTCCCTATTCGAATTGGACTATCGCGCTACCTCTTGGAGGCAGAAAAATTGTCGGATTTTTTTCCACATACCTCTTCACTCCTTCCCTCCCCCCCCTTTCTCTCTCTCTCTCTCTCTCTCTCTCTGTGTACCTTCGTCGTTTCCGTCCTCTCTCTTTCTCTCTTTCTCTATCTCTTTCTTTCTATTTTATCCGCGATACGTTGCTTTTTTTTTGCATTTTTTCAACAGCACCGCGACGACTCGTCCAGAGACTTCCGGTATCTCGAATTGCTCGCTGAAATACTTATGGTCTTACGGGACGAAATATGCGATGTATAATGGGTGCCGCTACTAAAAGGTACGAGAGAAAGAGACAAAATGTGAGTGTATATGGGGAGAAGGAGATAGAGAAAGAGAAATAGAAAGAGAAGGAGAAAGAGAGAGGGGGAAGGTGGGAGGGAGGAAGTTAGGGAGAGAAAGTGCACGTGTTGAGTACCACAGTAGTAGTATTTGCCAGGGGAGGAAAATGTCAATGGCCCTTCGCGCTCGTTCTCGTTTTCTCTCTCTCTCTCTCTCTCTCTCTCACACACACATACACACACACACACACACACACTTTCTCTCTTTTCCTTCTTTTTTTTTCTTTTTCACAGGAATTTCGCACCAAGCTCGTATCTCTGTACTCTACTCGTTTACTCGCAATGAATTCGTTACTTTCCAAGGAATTCAAGCGCGATCCTCCTCCCAACGCGTTAACCAAAAAATATGTTCTAGAATGTGCATATACATAGTGATAATCTATTATATATATATCTTATTTATTATATATGTATATATATATATATATAATCTTTATTAAGCGTCTAGTAATTTGGAACTGTGTATTAACGAAAGAGTTGGTATCAAATAGTAACGTTAGAGTTACTGAAAGAAAAGAAGGAAGTAGAAAAGTGGGAAAAGCCAGGTCGAGCGGCTCTCATGTAAGAGATTTACATTTTTGTATGAAATATCCAAGCCAGGTATTTTAGTGGAAAAGGTCATAAATTCGAGAAAGCTTTAGAGAGATGAATGCGAAGAGTAAGTTACTCGATAAAAAATGTGTAAGAAGCTTACTTTTTATATATGCCGTTGTAAAGAACATCTACTTCTTTCTTTTTCCTTCTTATTTTCTTTCCTCATGTGTGTATCTCTTTCTCTCTTTCTCTCTCTCTCTCTCTCTCTCTCTCTCTCTCTCTCTCTCTCTCTGTGTGTGTGTGTATATCTATGTATTTTCTTTTTTTCATTTTTGTTTTATTTTTCTAAATAATTTCTCATAAAATGTCGATATTAATTTTTCTTTATTGTCACCCGTAACAGGTAATCGGTAATAGATAACAATAAAATTTATCGATTTGTTTATTTATTTTATTCGATATAATATTAAAATATTATCCTTTATATTTTCTATTTGGTTTTGAACGGAGGAACGATTTTTCGATATTCAAAGCTTCTAGGAAATTCTAAAATGATGCTTGCGGTCTCGGCACGGATTCGTAGGACAAACACGAACGCGAAGGAAAGCTCTGAGACGACTACATCGAGAGGAAGAACAAAGAGAGATTGAGAGACAGAGAAAGAGAGAGAGAGAGAGAGAAAGAGAGAGAGAGAGAGAGAGGAGAGAGAGAGGAGAGAGAGGTCACGAAGAAGGAAATGCCGTTGGATTTGGCCCGAGACAAGATACATATCAGCCGACAGTGCGCGCTGTTATTCAATTTGCACGTGGGTCCTGTTGATTGTGCACCTAATGCCATTACCACCAGCGACGCCACCTTCTCCTCGGATTCCGCTTCCTCTTCGGTTTTGCGCCTTCGCCCTCGGGACAATGTATTTACATTCTCGACGTCAACGGGTTTCTGCCACGTTTCTCTCTCTCTCTCTCTCTCTCTCTCTCTCTTTCTCTCTCTCTCTCACTATCTTATGTCGAAAGACCAACAGGAAAAAGAGAGAGATAAATGTGAAATCAACAGCAAAAGGCTCACGTCTTTGATGTTCACATATTGGCCTTTTATTTTCTATTGCATTTCAAATGTTTTCTATTTTTTTTCTTTTTTTTTTCTTTAATTTCTTTTTCTCTTTTTTGTTTTTTTTCTTTCTTTCTTTCTTTCTTTCTTCATCCATTTCATCTGCAGTTAGGAGGACATTGAAACAAAATTGTAAAATTACGTGAATTATGTTCGTCTATATGATACGATACGATATGATATGGCACAATATGTATGTATGTCTATATGTGATTCGTATTTTAATATGTAATAACGTAACTTAATTATAAAATCTATGACAGTAGAATCGACAGAATGAAACGAGAGATATAGATGTAATATCGACAGGAACAGATTCGAAGTTTTCGTTGTCCATATTGATGTAATATTACTTTTTTCTTTTTTTCTTTTCTTTTTTTTTTTTTTTTTTTTTTTTTTATTATATTTCAAAGATTTAAAAATGTATTTTATCTTTAATTAGGATATTTAAAAAAATTTAAGTAATTATTTGAATAATCATATTTAATTTGTATTTCAATGTGGATTGGCAATAGAGTATTTATCGTTTTATTTTATTTTTAATAACGTTTCGTACGTTTTCATATATTTTATCTTTAAATAAAATATTTTTACAAATTATGAAATATCATTCGAGTCATTTATCACGTACTATTCGAATTTCAACATTTATATATTTATTAATGTAAAATATTAATGTGAATATTTATTATTATAGAAGATAGTTTAATATAGAAAAAAAAAAAAAATGAAAAGAAAAGAAAAATTCATAATTTTTAGTAAATTTTTACTATCGAAGATGGATAATAAATTTTTATGTTCGATAAGAATTATAAAAGAATTTAGAGGAACATTAGAATATGAGAGATGATGATGGATGTATAAAAATGAATAAAATGAGAAATAAAAAATACTTACAGAGGAGAAATATGTGAAAAGGGAAAAATTTTATTATATGATGAGATATATAGGTATAATAATTATTAAAATCAATCGATTGAGAATAAAATAAATTCTTTAAGATAAAACTAAAGTTAATATGAAGAAGAATATATAAATTATTCGATCGAACATAGTCAAACATAGTCGTTTTTATTTTTATTATATATTTTTTTATTTTCCATTTTTTTTTTTCCATTCATTCCATCCCTCACCCCATTCCCTCTTCTAGACTTCTACGTTTCACGGTTTTCATCGACCAATTAGCGATACGAGGGAAAAATTCCTTTTTTTCCTCGTTCAGTCGATTTTTTCGCGCTCTTTCGAATTCGTTTGTTTCAAAAGCCAAAACTAAATAAGAAAAGAAATGAATGTGTGAAACAATTTAGTTAAATAATGAATTATAGTTGTAATAGGTACACACACACACATATATATATATATATATATATAAATTATTATAATAAATTGATAAAGATAATAAAATAAATTCTATGTATTAAATTAGAGATAATAGGAGAAGAACGTAAATTATTCGATTAAACGGAGCAAAACGTCATCGATTTTTATTTTTATTTATTTTTTTTTTTTTTTTTTTTTATTTATTTATTGATTTTCACATTTTATGGTTTTCATCGACCAATTAGCGATACGAGGGAAAATTCATTTTTTCATCGTTCTCACTCGACTCTTCCGCGGTGTTTGAATTTGTTTGTAGGTCAGCCGAAAACGAGGGTGAATACACGAGGGAAATAATGTGTGAACAACTTTGTGAAATGATAAAATACATGTGTATATATATATATATATATATACATATATAAATTATTATAATAAATCGATAGAAAGAACAAAACAAATTTTCAATATTAAATTAGGAGCTAAATAGAGAAAAATGTAAATCATTCGTTTAAACGAAATCAAATATCGATTGAATTATTTTATTTCACTTTTCTTTATTTTTTTTTTTATTATTATTATTATTATTATTATTATTATTATTATCTTTTTTTTGCGTCCCCTATATAAGATCTCTAAGTTTAAATAATTTTCATCGACCAATTAGTGTTTATCAGGGAGAAATATTTGTTCTTGTTTTTCTTCTATTTTCTTTTTTTCCTTTCGTCGTTCTTAAATCAATTCTTTCGCGGTCTTCGAACTTCGTTTGTAAATTACTCGAAATCGAGACGTGGGAGTCGCGATATTGCTGTTCGAGTGGAGCTGTTGATAAAAATCAGAGAAGAAGGAAGGGTACAGAGAAAAGAGAGAGGGAGAGAGAGAGAGAGAGAGAGAGAGAGATTGTTACTACTAGTAGTACCTATTCGTGGAGGAACATTCTTCGAGAGGAATATTTCATCGAAGAGGAGAGCTCTGGGTGCTATAAGGAAGTTAGGGAGTAAGGTGGGGAGTGGGGAGTGGTGGTGGGGGAGGGGGAGGGGCTAGGGAGAGAAATCCCAAACGAGCTAATGCTCTCTAAACGAACTCGTTTATTTTTGCCCGAAGCACACCGTCTTCTTGCCTCTACCGAGACGCTCGAGGATGATGCTTTTAATATCTCTCTGTGGTACGGGAAGAAAGCCGAAAAGAAGAAGAAGAGCTAGAGAAAAATTAGACGGAGATGCTGGGAAGCTGGATTGGGGCGGGGGAGGGGAGGGAAGGATAGGAATAAAAATTAACCTTAAAACACGATCAGTGCTTTTTACGCTCGAACGAAAGAGGCCTCGAGCGACGATTAATAAAATGTTTATATCGGGCGACATGCATTTTCAGAGCAACTTCGTTGATCTAATATTTATCAATCTGAATAAGTTATATCATCGTTATTACAAACAAACAAGGAAAAGAGAAAAAAAAAAAAAGGAAGAAGAAGAAAACAAGAAGAAGTAAGCTAAGTAGTCCCCTGTCATCGGCTTAATTATTTATCAATATTAATCGATTATTTCTAATTCGAAAATGAAAGTTCGTCGTAATAATATTTATTTGTTATCAAATAGTATAATACTTATCGATCTTGATAAGTTATTCATTATGATCGTTTAAAACAGAATAGAATGACTTAATTGTCGATTAAACAAATTTATATACAATAAAATGATCGATTATTTGTAATAATTCAAATTACTACGTCTAATTAATATTTATTTGTCTCGATGAATTAGATCGAATTATTAGAAGAAACGATAACTTATTGATAAAATAATTGATAATATCCAATTTGAAAGTTGTTTTAAAATACAATGTATTAATAATGTTTAATAATATCGATGAATTAATTGATCGTAATGATCGTTATTAGAAGAAAGAAGAAAATTTATCAGCAACAATATTTACGTTTATATTATCAATTTTATTTCGAATTCACACGAATCATATGAAATTAATACTTTTCATAATAATTCTTCTTGTTTGTTACATAAAAAAAAAAAGAAAAAAGAGAAAAAAAATCTCTTATTAAAATCCTTATCGTTCGTTCGTAATACATTAAAATTCACCTAAATATAATTAATTCTTTTATCGATTTTATCGTCCCATAACGAGTTCGTCTCGTAGCTAATTTAAGTGAAAGGTATGATAACGAAAGTATGACATTTAAAATAGACATTAGTAGTCATTGCACGTAGATTGAAAGTCTTTGTCATCAGATCGTTTGATTTCAACGTACGCACGAGTAATACTTATGTAAGCACGCACAATAGTTTATCGATTCAACGAGAAACAGAAAAACACTTTGGAAATTCTAACATATTCTTCCTCCATGAACGAAAGAGAGAGAGAGAGAGAGAGAGACAGAGAACATACGTACATATATGCATTACGTACGCTGTATATACAAGTACGTGCATTTTCAAGGCTCAAAACACTTTCCTTGAAGAAATACAGAGAGGCAGAGAGAGAGAGAGAAAGAGAGAGAGAGAGAGAGAAAAGATATGTTAGATCGAGTGCATTTTTTACGAGACTGTAGTAGGCCCTATCTTATACATACATACTTACATACATACATACGTACTTAGATACATACTTATATACATGGAAGAGAACGTTTCCTCTTTCTACTAAAGGCATAGGTGCGAGAAGAAAAGAGAAAAAGAGAAAAAGTCGAAAGGGAAAGGTTAGAATAGGGTTGGAAGAAGATCGAAAGAGAAATGTGGGACGATGAGGGACGTTTGGAATATGCGAAAGGTTCGGCGCACAGCCGAAGGGTCGTCTCGTCTCGTCTCGTTTCGTCTCATCCCGTCCCGTCCCATTCCGTCCTAGCCCGTCCCGGCCCGTCTCGTCTTTACTTCTTCAGCTTTCCTTTACGTTCCCTTTTCCCTTCCCTTTCCTTCCCTTCCCCGTTCCCTTCGTTTCTCATTTTGCGAGGGGTGAAAGCCGGGTCAGAAATGCAGGCTTCGAGAGCAAAGGGGTTGCGTCTGTAGAGGTGGGTGCGATGATACGTGCGTAGAATAACGTTGAAATTTCGAACTCCTTGGAGATTTGACTCGCCGAGTAAGGACTCCTTTCTCTTCTTCTTCTTCTTCTTCTCCTTCTTCATCATCCTCTTCTTCTTCTTCTTCGTCTTCTTCGTCTTCTTGCGTTCTCTCTTTTTACATTTTACACACCCAGACATTTTCTCAAGCTCTTCTTTCCTCCTCGTCTGAATTTTTCGTCTCTCTCTCTCTCTCTCTCTCTCTCTCTCACTCTCTCTCCCTCTCTTTTCGACTCTTCCATCCTCCCCAACCTCTCGCCCGTCTCCCCCTCCCTCTCCGTCCTCCTTATTCCATCTCTTCTTTTCTCAAGTTCAACGCACAACCACCATTTCCATTTTCCTTTCTTCTTCCCTATCCTTCTTTCTCCCCTTTCTTATTTCCTTCTTCTTCAAGGCAGCAATCTTAAAATATCATCCCGCGGGTACCACCGCGGCATGAGTTATCGCCGTATTCAATCATCCCCAATAAGCCCGCTGTTGCTGTGGCCTCGCTTTCTACTTCGCTCCTTTTATCTTCCTTTTCCGATTTTACAGTTTTCCTTCTGTCCCTCATACGATTTTCCTTCTTTTTCATGGCTCGTTACTTTTCGAATCGATAAACTTTCTTCCTTTCTCTCACTCACTCTCTCTCTCTCTCTCTCTTGGATTATTTCGTGAATTGATTTAAAAAAAAAAAAAAAGAAAAAAAAAAAAAAATAGAAGAAAGAAAAAATTCAGCAAGAGACTCGATCGAACTTATCCTTTTTTTTTGTTTTTTTTTTCTCTTTCATCGTTCTAAATAAATATTTTGTTGGGTTTTCGTTAAAAACATTCGAGGAAATAGGAAATATTTTGTAATTATGATGATATAGTTTTTACAAGGGTATGTTACAATTTTAATACATGATTTTTTTATGTATTATAATAAATAAATAATATATATATATATATATATATTTATTATTGTTAAAAGGATATTTAGAATAATACTATACGTGTTTAGTTTAAGATTAGAATGGTCTGTTATCATTTTTATTGTTTATCTTAAATTTGATTAATCTAATTCTCTTTATATCGTCTTTTTCACAGACACAGACAAACATATACACAGACATATGATTAGGAATCAAGAGGAAAAATATATATGTAGCAGATAATTTGAATGGCTCTCTTTGAACGTTCACCATTTCTAAAAACACTAGTAGAGTTAGGCCATTTCATTAAGGTCTAATATAGTTTTAATAGGCATTAATGGAGATGATAGTAGATTTTTTTTCTTTACTTTCTTCTTCTTCTTTTTTTCTTTTTTTCTTTTTTTTTTTTTTTTTTTTTTTTTTGTTTAGTTCGCATAGAAGACGCGTGAAATCGTGCATTTAACGAGAAGATGACGAGATGAATAACGTTGAAAGAAATAGACGAGAAATAGACGAATTATCGTTGCCGAGTCGAAGGGAAATGCAGAGTTGAGAAGTAAATAGGAAAGAAAAGAGAGAGAGAGAGAGAGAGAGAGAGAAAAAGAGAAAGAAAAAGAAAAAGAGAAAGAGAAAGAAGGAATGACGCTTGTGTGTTGGCGATGATGTGGCGCTGATGTGGCATAAGTGTGAGCATGGTGGGGTAAGTAATGTGGTGTGGGTTGCTGCCCGTAGAAGCCTCGTATTCTCGAGTGCCGTGGCAAAGCGCCAATGTTCACGCTTTCGAATAAGCGAGTACACCTTCCTCTCTGTATGTTCATATATATGCTCTGCTTCTCTTTTACTCCGAATGGAGAAGTAACGTACGTGCGTATTCGTAAGAGCTTTCCTTTTTCAAATTATATATATATTTTTTACATATATATATATTTAATATATTTACATATATATATATTCGTCCAGTATATACATATACATACATACATAGGTACGTATTTACCTACGTGCTGCTTGAAAACATAACTGAAATGTGTTCTTATTCACGAACATAGTAATTGCACTTTGAGCCCAATAATTTGTAAAACGTGTCTATCTACAGAGAAAATTTATAATCTTACGTTTATTTATTTTTGTTAATAAATTAAGTGAAAACTTCGATATATTTGTTATATATCTTTGTAGAACGTTGTCTCATTATTGTTTGACAGTTGTTTCGTGAAAATTTCACAATTCTTGATTTTTTTTCTTTTCTTTTTTGAAGAAATATCACTTTTTTTTTCTTTCTTTTTCTTTTTTTTTTTTTTTTTTTGGTAAATGATATCGTTTATTCGTCATCGAAGAGACAATGCAATGTGATTAATGACAGTTTGAATAATTTTGTAACAAATACGTCAAACGTATTGATTTGGGCGTATAAAAAAAAAAAAAAAAGAAAAGAAATTAAACAGCTTAGAAAAAAACAGGACTTAAAGATAACAGATTTATCTACTGTATTGATAAAATTGATATTATCGAAGTTATCAATAAAAAAAAAAAAATATATATTAAATACAACGTTATTCATTTAGATATTATATATTACAAATTTTAACATTATTTATTGACCGATCTAATATATACATAATAAAATAATCAAATATAATAGACAATGATATAAATGTAATAAATAACAATATCAAAAATGTTCGTGAAGTGTACTTTTCAAATGTCTGTAGATAAGTAATGTTCGGATATTGTGTTGATCGTCTTATCCATTATCTCTCTCCCTTTCTCTCTATCCCTCTTATCGTCTATAGCTTTTCCAATGGTTATAGATATAACCATCAATAACTCACAAAGTATATATATATATATATATATGTGTGTGTGTGTATGTGTGTGTTTGTTCCTTAGTGCTGCAGGGATTCATAATCAATGTCGAGGATTTCAGAAATACTTCGGTCAACGACATAAAGTTGAAAAGTCGAGCGGGGTTGTATTAAATGAATAAAGGAAAATAGTGATGTGAGGTTATTTCAGAGTGCTCCTCTTTAACATTTATTCTCATAGGGGGTTTGAAATCCAGCGGTCTGTTGCGTATTTCAGCGAGTATCTTCTCTCCGTTAGGTTACATCTCATCCGTCCAGGATGACCCTACTCTCGAGTAGCTTCTGCCCAGCAGCGTTTTCTTCTCTTTTCCTCTTTCTCGTCTTTCACCCTCGCTTTCCTATTACACAGTCTATATATATATATATATATATATATATATATATATATATATATATATATAAAGAGAGATAGAGGTAGGGCTAGGAAAAGGTCGTATATATACCATACATATACACCCTTTCTAACCTACGATGAACGAGCGAGGATCCTTTCGCGAAACTTTACGCATCCTACTCCGTTCGAATAGACTTGAGAATTTCCCTGGTGAGTTCTAACGGACGTCCGATACGTTGGTGTAGGTAACTCCGTCGATTCCCTAGCGTGAAGGGCAGTAGTACGCCGATTCAAACGGAGTAAATCTGTTTTTGCGTAACAAGCGAACCGAGACTCTCGGCTGCTAGCCTTCGTCTTTGAAAATGTGAGGACTCGTTTGTTCACATATACCTATGTATATATGTATTTATGTATGTATATATATATATATATATATATATATATATATATATATATATCGAAAGCGAAGGGTTGCAAAGGGAATTGGAGGAATAAGAAAAAGCGACATAAATCTTGCTGAGTATTTTGAAAGTCCAATAAGAGAGAGCAGAGAGTTTATCAGGCGTTTCGTTCAAATTCATGATCCTCGAAGGAACAAACGCGCGTTAGAAATTTTCTTTCGCTTCGAGGATAACGTTAAAGAACGTTAAATGATATGGGAGGTATAACAGTAAAAAAGGAAAAAAAAAGGAAAAAAAAATAAAAAGAAAAGAAAAGAAAAAACAAGAAGAAAAATTTTAAGGGTAATACTACTCCCTAGAGGAAAGAATCTTGATTCTGGTGCTTGTCTAAAACGAATTTCGTAGCCCTATACCGCGATCACCTTTCACCCTTCAAAGGGCATCACTTTAAGGAAAAGGAACAGAAGTTTGATATCAACGATGCGCATCGATGAAAAAACATCGTTCGGATAGATACGAAAGTACGATGGAATAAGAAGACACGGAAACGAGAAATGTGGGATGATGAGAGAGAGAGAGAGAGAAAGGGAGGGAAGAAGGAAGGAGGATGAGGGTATGTGGGAATGATGGGGAAAGGATAGATAGAAACAGTCGTTTCATCCATGGAACTCTCCAGGCGAAACTTATTTCCTTTCGTGAGCACGAAAAGGAAATCCTATATTCACTCGACTCGATGCAACACTTCAGGAGGGGACATTACGATCAAAGGATATCGATTTCATCGAAGCTATATATATATATATATATATATATATATATATATATATATCATCCTCAAAACGGCTGTATTCCTATACGAATGAACTATAGAGGAATCGTTACATTTACGTTCAAATAAAATGCGATATATCTATATCTCTGGATTATTCGTGAATTTCAGAATTTACCCTTCTTCTCCCTCTTCCTTTTCCCCTTTTTCTTTATCATTTTTCTTTCTTCCTCTCTCTCCCTTTTTTTTCTTCATTTTTCCTTTCTTTTTTCTATTTTCAAAGACCACTCGCCACCCCCCACCCCCCGTCACCCCGCTGGCTATTGAATAATGCATAATGGAACGCGTTGAAAAGTTAGCATCGTTCTGTTACTTTTAGGGGAATTTGTGGTGTAAGAATGCCGAGAACAATCGGGCATGATCTCGAAGGAAATTACTCAGAACGTTTGGAAGCTTATATCGGCTGACAAATGGGTCATAGTATCGGCTAACAGACTACTACTACTACTACTACGAAACGACGACGACAAGGACGACGAGGACGAGGACGAGGACGACACAACCAACAGAGGGAAAACTTTTCTTCGTGGCAACGTCGTGGTACTCAGTTGCTTGCTCAGTTTTGGTTAGAAATTGAGACGGGGATGAAGGGGCAAAACGATTTGAAACTTTTTAATTCACTATCAACATGCAAATTTCCTCGTTCGCTCGAACAATTTATCCCATATCTTGGTGGTCTCTTTTTCTCTTTCTATATATCTCTTTTTCTCTTCCCACGCGTTACTCTTTAAGTAATTCCAGAAGGCAAACTTTCGAAAAAAAAAAAAGAAAAAGAAAAGAAAGAAATAATAATGAGAAAAAAAGAGAAAAGGTATTTGGTTGTTTTTCTTTTTCTTTTTTTCTTTTTCTCTTCGTCCATCTCCTTCCACATTCCTTCACTACCAGCCCAAACTATCCCCCGCCCCTCTCCTTACCTCCCCATTCCTCACCCTCAACACACTTCTATATTTCCACCTTAGAAACTTTCAACAAAGCATTACATATATATAGAGTTACATTTGAGTAACACGATTTTAGTATGGTGTCATTAAAATGGACGGATGTATCTCGATTTAATTAATATGTCTCTCTCTCTCTCTCTCTCTCTCTCTCTCTCTCTCTCTCTCTCTCTCTCTCTCTCTCTAACTTTAACTGTAACTCTGTTTCCTTCTCTTTCTCTCTCAAGGATGAGTTCCCAGGGTTGGTATCAGTGTAGTAAATGTTACGCGGGAACACCGTACGCATTTACATCGTTCCGATGACACCAAGGGGACCTACGTGGTAGAATGGTAGGGAGAAATATGCAAAGCAGATTATTTAGACGACTCGGCCGCCGCAGTTACGCGACGAAGGGTAAGGGACTTTCCTCTTCCAGTTCTGTTCACTCTGAACGAACGCGTACTACCGTCAACTTCTCAGATTATTCATTTACATCGCCCTTCGTATATTCAAGGGACTGAAAGTCCAAGTTTAATAGACAGTCCTAGCCTTGATAAGGCCTTTAATTACCATTTTATGAATGAAGGAAAGCAACGATATTTATTGGTTCAATTATTAAGAATTTATTTCCCTATTTATATTACCTTCGGCCATGTTAATCGAATAATCGATAAAATATTGAAGTCATAAATGACGTTTCGTTTTTATCGTCTCGTTGATGATCTCAAAATGATCTTTTCATTTTCTTTTTTTTTTTTCTTTTCGTTCAATTTTTCATCTTTTTAACTTTTTATTCTTTTTTATTTTGTTAATACGACATTATTTATTTTGTTAATAAATTGTTAATGAAAGGGCTCTTATGATAATTATTCAACGAATGTACCAGAGGAAGATACTGTAGTAGATGAATGATAGAAAGAGAGAGAGAGAGAGAGAGAGAGAGGAGGGGAAGAGGGATAAATGGAAGGGGGTTGATTCGCAGTTGGAATTAGCGTTTTCGAGGGGATGCTGCTAGTACTTTATAATCCAGAAATTCGTCCATTCGGATTTGCATAATCGCTCTAAAAATTACAGACGAATACGTTGTAACAAGAGCAAAGAATTTCGAGTTATATTCTGTGAATGGTTATGGCATTATAATCGAACGGTGTTAGAAAGAGAAAGAGAGAGAAAAAAAAAAAAAGAAAAAGAAGAAAAAAGAAACGAGAAAAAGAATGGAAAAGTAAAGGAACAATAAAGCAAGAAATATACACGATATACATTCTTGAAAAATTTTAATGGTTTATCCTACCGTTATTCCCTTCTCATATTTGTCACTTCGTTCTATCTTACGTTTAACAAACAAAGTGCAATAATGCGATTGTATCTTCGTCGAAAGAGAAAGAGAAATAGAAAGAGAGAAAAAGAGAGAGAGAGAGAGAGAGAGAGAGAGAGAGAGAGAGAAAGAAAGAATGAGAATACAGGAGGAATAAAAACCGTTTGCCTGCTAAGCATTATACCGACTTTACATTTCTGGGATAATACCTACACATTCTCGGTACGTGTTTTTCCATGTTTACGAGGTCCACGGAAAATGTGCGGCGATTCTACTGTTGCGGTATTTAATTATACTCTGTATACGATTAATTTTCTTTCTCTCTCTTATCCTTTAACCGTCACGTACTCGAAATTCCAGCATATTAACGCTATCGGATGGAAAGATACTTCTTCTCCCTCTCTTTCTCTCTCTCTCTCTCTCTCTCTCTCTTCCCCCACCTTCTCCCTCTTCCTCTTTCTCTCTCACTTAATAAACATTTTAACTTTGTATCCTATTAATAAATAAATATATATAAAATCATATCATGCGTTTTAAACGTGTTCAGTTACTAAGCTTAGTAAGCCTTTTAAACTCTTTAGTCAATAGTGTTTATATATATATATATATATATATATATATATAATTGTATGTATATATAATATATGCAATGTGAATGTAATATGCGTTTGCTTTCCTTCGTTTTAAGGGACACACCGAGCTTGTTTAAATGTAAATCGCTTCGTTACTCACAAAAATAAGTCTAGTAATTTGGCAACTATCTTTCTCCTTCTCTGTCTCTGTCTGTCTGTCTGTCTGTCTGTCTGTCTCTCTCTCTCTCTCTTTCTCTCTCAAACACTATCTTCGTTGGCTCCAGAAACGATTCATCTTCTAGTACGATACTCTAAATCCTTCCCTCCCTGGTAAATGAAGCACGAACATTAATTTACTTTCGCATACAATTTACCTGAACGCTTTTGAGCGAACTTAACGATACTCCTGATATACAACGTTCTGTATTTTCGAAAGTTTGTGAATGATAGATCGTTTCATAGGAAGTACGCCAACATCGTATCTTCCTAATTTGTAGTTTAACATATATGTGACGTATTTGTATCTATTTATATATACAAATTAACTCGTTCGTGGTTTACCAGGTAATTCGACAAAATTATCGAATGATAAGTTGATATACACTGTAATAACAACATAAGTGGATTGAAAAAGTTCGATTTTAAAATTAACTAAAGATATCAGATTAATAATTAATGAAGTTTTATAATTGAAAAATTATTATCGAATGGATAAGAAAACTTTCGTAAAATCTAATCTAATTTAATCTTACTTAATTATTATCTTACGATAATAATTATTTAATATAAAATAAATAAATATATTCGAATGATTGACAAACGAGAAAAATTTTAATACAATTTAAAGTCCGAGAAAAAATTCAATAATAAATAGAAAATTTTCTTATTAAAAATCCAATATACATATATAGATCTTAATGTTCTTTCATTTATATTTATGAAAAATTTATCGGATACTATTATATATATATTAGATTTGACTTGAATCTGTAATAGATAATATGAAAGTTTGTCAAATATCTAAGTTCGTTCGAACGTGATATTCATTCTTTCGCGAGGAGTGTTTACCTTATACGATAATTCTGATCGTGAGATAAACGATTCATCACTTTGTTGGAAAGCTTCGGAGAAATACGGAATAAAAGGGGGACGTTGAAAAATGAAGTTTCTTCGAGTTAACCGATAATACCTCGCGCGTTTAAAGGGCTGAAAGAAATCAAAGGAAAGTACCACGAGAATGAAAAGAGAAAATGAGAAAAAGAGAAAAAGAAAAAGAAAGAGAGAGAGAGAGAGAGAGAGAGAGAGAGAGAGAGAGAGTCGAGAGTGCCACCGTTGGCTCTTAATTCATTTAATTATCTTAATGCAGAGTTACGGTTCGCGGCCGTTGGGAGCGCCGTATGGACTTACCCATACCTTCCCTCCGCCCTTCTTCCACCCTCTTCAACCCACACCAACCTTGCACCATCGGTTATCTTTATTCGTGCGACGTCGCGCATACGTTCGCATTTCATTCGCACTCTCTGTGAATTTACGATCACCTACGTGCCCCTCGTCTTTGTATCCTTTTATCCGTATGATGCTTAATGTGTATATGAAAGATGAAACGAGAGAGAAAGGAAGAGAAAGAAAGAAGGAAAAAGGGAAGCATATGATTTTTATTTCCGAGCCACATATTTATTTATACTTCAAGTGGTTCATGCAAATGGAGAGTAGACCGTAAAATGTATATATATATATATATATATGTATGTATGTGTGTGTGTGTGTGTGTGTGTGTGTGTGTATTGTATATATATCTTGATAATTTTCATTCTAAATCGAATGGAAAAATGAGGTCATTGAAATGATATTATTCTAAGGATTAAATAATGAAAGAGAACAAATATCGATTTAATATCAAGATACACGAGTTCGATCGATTAAATCGATCATGGTCTTATATACCTTTGTACGTTCGAAATTGATCGAAGATACAATCCAATGGTCGATAGACACTCTTTATCTCTCTTTCTCTCTCTCTCTCTCTCTCTCTCTCTCTCTCACACACACACACACACACACTCTCTATCTCTCTCTCTTTTCTCGTAACGTAATCGAAAGTCGTGCCAGAGGGGTCGTTAAAATCGTAGTAAAGTTCCCGCTGATTTCTCTTTCCAGATTGGCGCTCGTTACCGTAACTTGGAGATCCGAGTGTACGTTGAGAATCGTCGTTACGAAGCGGAACGTAACCAATTTACTGGAAAGCTTCCGAATTGCTCGAGCCAAAGGGCAGAAACGTGCACGCATCTCCCTGCGTCAAAATAGTTGCAAGTTTAGGCTTGAAGGACCAAAGAGTATCGGAGAGAAGAGTTCGACAACAACAAAAAAAAAAAAAAAAAAAGGAAAAAAGAGAGAAAAGGAAAAAGAAAAAAAAAGATAAACATTAAACTTGTTCGATTGAAACACGACTGAACTTTCTGTATTTTTTTCTTTCTTTTTTTTTTTATTTTTTCTCTCGTTGTTGTTGTTGTTCTTTTACTTCTCATAAAATTAAAAGAGTGAGAGAGAGAGAGAGAGAGAGAGAGAAAGAGGGAATAAAAATTCGTACGAATATGAACAACGTCGTAGAGAAAAAGAAATATCAAGGAGAGAAAAAAGAAAAAAGAAAAACGTAAAAAGGAAGGATAGAAAGCAAAAAAAAAAAAAAGAAACAAACTATTAGACGAATTATTTTCTTTTATTTGTATTTCAGTGAGGTTAACAGCAAGTATATAACGACGACCGAGGGTGGAAGAGAGAGAAAGAAAAAAAAAAAAAAAGTAGATACAGGAAAAGAAAAAGAAAGTGGGCGAAGATACGGTTGAAGTAGTATGAATGAATAATGGATAGACGAAGTATGCTGAATCTCTAACTGTATATATAGAACATCTCGAATGCGAGCCGACCGAGACGTGGCAGAAGAAGAGGGACGTAAAAAGCATAACGTGTTGCAGCGGAAAGGTATTCCTTTCAAGCTTTCATTCGTTCTCTCTCTCTCTCTCTCTCTCTCTCTCTCTCTCTCTCTCTCTCTCTCTTTTCCTCCTTTTTCCACTGCATAGAAAAAAAAGAGCAAAAAAAAAGAAAAAGAAAAAAAAAATAAGGAAGAATAGAAAGGAAGGAAATAGAAATGGGAAGAAAAGAGATGGTTAAACTTCCTACGTTGGAAGATCTTCAAAGCTTCGCTATGCCGGAAGTATTTTCGTACGGGTCTCGTTTAAATACTTCGCTAACTCGAAGTATATCCTCGAAGTTGATCGTTGAAATATCTTGATATTTCGAACAAGACGATACCTTTTTCAATATTAAATTACACTTAGTTTCTACTTTAATTTTTTCAAATACGATTCTATGAATATATATATATATATATATATATGTAAGTATACGTCACGTTTTTTGTATTCTTCGAATATACAAAATGAGATACATATATGTATATTTATATACATATATTATATAATAACATATATCGAAGTTATATCGGCGAAAGCTTTACATCGAAGGAAAACGAAAAGGAAGAAAGCAAGAAAGAAAGAAAGAAAGGAAAAAAAAAGAAAAGAAAAGAAAAGAAACGAGTGGAAAAGAAAAATAGACGAATAAGTAGATGCACAATGGTGAAGAAGAAGTTTTTCTAAGTATAAGAAAACTTCTAACGAGGAACAAAATTCATTGTATCGTCGATAATAAGTAACATTATAAAAAGGAAGTCTCGTTACTATCTATTGCTTATTCATATCGATATCTATGGAATAATATAAGAGAGAGAGAGAGAGAGAGAGAGAGAGAGAGAGAGAGAGAGAGAGAGAGAGAGGGAGGGAAAAAATGAAAAGAAAAAAAGAAATAAATAAATAAAACGAAAAAGAGAGGAAAAAAAGAAGTCTCACTTTCTAAGTCATTAGTTCGAGGGTAACAACGCCAGGGAGGTGGAGGAGGGATGGGGGTGGGGGAGGGTGGATATACCATCTCGACTATCGCAAAGTGCGAAGCGATGACGTGAAAGTAGCTAAGTAGTAGTAAAAAGAAGGGTTGAGGAAAATGGGTGGGAGAATGGGGTGGGGTAAAGTGTAGGCTAACGAAATCCGTCGGCCGGCTACTAATTAAGTGGCTAACGTTTCCATCATCGCGTTCCCACCGTGTCTCGTCTTTGCTATCGTCCTCTCCTTCTTTCTCCTTTGATTCTCTGACGTGAAAACTACGTCACCTGACGGTGGTACTACTACCTTTTGGCTCCTGACTGAAATGAAAGTAATTGGATAATAAAATAGCCCTCACGGCTAGGAACAATATCGGTGTGAAGAAGAAAAGAGTTGGAAAGAAAGAGAGAAAGAGTTTAAAGGGCGCTGGTGGATGGATCACAAGAGAGAAAGAGAGATAGATAGATAGATAGATAAAGATAGTCAGATCGAGGTTTCGAAAGAAGGAAGAAGAGAAAGAAGGAAACAAAAGGATAGCAAAAAAAGAAAAACAAAAAAAAAAAAAAATAAGAACGAAACGCCAAAAGAAAAGGATTTGAGCTTTATAATCGTGAGACTGTCTGGTTGCGATGAATGAAAGAGGCGTTTTAAAAAAAATTGATTCTACTGCTGGTTGGCTGCCAATGTGCCTACCTACTGCTTCTTCTTCTTCTTCGTCTTTATCGTTTGCTTCTATGATACTCGACCTTTCTCTCTTTCTCTCGCTCTCTTTATTCTATCTATTCTTTTTTCTACTTTTATCTTTATCGTTATAGTCACCTGCAAGCAGCACTTCCAAGCGTCCATTTCTTAATGGATGTGGCGAGTAGGCGACTCCTCGCCTAGAAGCTAATTCGATCGTAGTCAAATTAATTCGATAAATTATATTCGCTTGCGGGAATAAGTCTAGACTCTCCATCTCCATCTCCCTTTCCCCCTCTACCGCTACTTCTCTCTCTCTCTCTCTCTCTCTCTCTCTCTCTCTCTCTTAAATAAAATTCTCCACTATTCGCCACCTTTGACAGTATCTTCTATTATTTCTGGAATATCGTTTACAACGAACGTCTATATCTTCGTAATTTAATTTAACTCAATTTAATTCAATTTAATTTAATTTAATTTAATTTTATTTTATTTTATTTTATTTTATTTTACAAAAATGTGAACATAATATTATACGTACGCATCAAGAGTAATCTTGTGAAAGAGAAAGATAGTTTAATATATTCGACCATCTCTTTCAATTGCCTCTCTCTCTCTCTCTCTCTCTCTCTCTCATAATATATAATATTTCTTCATCAAGCTACTCAAAAAATGGAATACTTAACGATAAATGTCACTATCATTATTAGCCTCGTTACTCCTAATGATCTCGATCGATGCGATAGTATGCGGCAATCGTGCCTCTTTAAATTTTTCGATACAATACAATTGAAAATCATTTTGATCTAATGAACCCATCGAATTCAATTCACGTATTATCTCTAAACGATCGAGCAAAGAATCTCGAACGTCCTCTTTGAAAGAAAAATGCTAAAGAAATGGAACTTCTCGATCCAATCAAGAACAAAAATGTTTTCTCTCTTACTTCCTTTCCTTTTTCCTTCCTTTTTTTCTCTTCTTCTTTTTTTTCCACTTCTTTTCTTCTTCTTCTTCTTCTTCTTCTTCTACTTCTTCTTCTTCGAAAAGTCAAAGATTTGTTCGTAGCCCCGAATGAAAATATCCATTTATCGAAGAATTTTGCACCAACTGGATAGACGAGAAACCAGACGAGAAAAATCGTCCAAGTCTAAGCCGTTCTTTTTTGGTAATTTCGAATTCTAGTCGCGTGTCTGTCGGACTCGTTTATCAAATTCTCTTTCTCTCTCTCTTTCTCTCTCTCTCTCTCTCTATCTTTCAATCACTCACTCATTCTCTCTCTCTCTCTCTCTCTCTCTCTTTCTCTCGCTCTTTTTTTTAAAGAGCATGCGATCAAAGAAGAAAAGATGAGTTAGCCGAATGTCTAATGAACGAAGAGAATCGATCAATTTTTCTGAACGTCAACGTATAGTAGCACTTTTACGATTCGTCGTTATCTCTCATGCTGATCGTTATCGCGTTGCCTTGACATGACTACGCATACATACGCGTACGTAGGTTTTGCATTTTACATCGAGACTCACCCTCGATGTAGAGATTGTGTGAGTGTGCGTGTGTGAAAGAGAAAGAAAGAGAAAGAGAGAGAGAGAGAGTGAAAACGAGTGTGAAAAAGAGAGAGAGAGAGAGAGAGAGAGAGAAAGAGAAAGAAAGAGATCGTAAAGGACGAAGAGGGACGATCTTTTACGAAGGGAGTACGAGAACGTACGAACCTCGGCCTAACGATGAATACGATATTTCATAGAACGAAGCGACAGCCCTCTTTCGAAAAAGCCTCGGGCAAAGTTTCGAAGGCACAAAGACGTCGTGTCGCGTCGCACCTGTTATACATACGGAAGTCGAGGGTGTGCGTCGTATCTGCTGCTAAGCGTGTACGGCGCATTATACATTGGCATTAACGATGCAACGAAATAACGAGGGTGCCGACGACGACGACGACGACGACGACGACGACGACGACGACGAACGACGACGACGACCGAACAAGCTCGAATTCTCTTTCGTATCTTCTCTCTCTTTTTTTCTTCGTCGTATTCTTTTTTACTCCCTCTTTTTATTCTTCCTTTTTTCTTTTTTTTGTTTTTTTTTCTTTTGCTTTGGGGGAAGAGCGGAATGAGGAGTGGGTGGGGAAAGCGTCCTCCCTCGTATGAAAATGATCGTAAATTTTCGTCGATCGATAAATTTAACTTTCTTCTGCTGATATAACAATTATTGAATATATTTGAAGAGAGAGAGAGAGAGAGAGAGAGAGAGAGAGAGAATTATAATTCTGTATTTCAATTTTTTCTTTTATAATTTTCTTCTTCTTTCTTTTCTTTTTTTTTTTTTTTTTTTTTGTTGAACAAATCATTGAATTCAACGATCCTATTAATATTTTATAATACGATTATATCGATAAATAAATTCATTATCTTTAAAGTTTGATATTGATATAATATTTAAATATAATACATTGACATAATAAATAAAAATAAAGAAGTTTTTAATCATATGGATTGTCTGAATAGTTCTGAATAATTGAGAAAATTCACTTTACAAATTGTCTCTCCTTATATTCTTATAACTTTCTTAACGCAAAGTTTCATTCTTCATTTTCTCATAATAAATTATCGAAGCAAACGATGGTTAATTGTTACGAAAGTTTAAAATATGATTTAGTACGAAGATTTCGAAGATGTCGTTTGTTTGCTTGCTTACTTGCTTGCTTTTGAAAACAATAAAGTCCATTAAATATATTTGCTTAAAATTTATCCAAATAACGATATTATAGAGATTCGTGTCGATATTAATGAATCTTATCATTTGACTGAACATAAATATACCTAAACACATATACGTATGTTACGTATGAACGTGTTTACATCTATTATACGACCTTTTAGATTGTTTTCAAATAATATAGAAAGAAAGAAAAAAAAAAAAAAAAAATAAAGGTAAAGAGAAAACAGTATATAGAAAAAAAAAGAAGAAGATAATAAAACGAAAACATAGGCAAGATTCTTGTCATTGTTAGGCGAGTCTTACGGTAGAGTAGATCACGAACGTCCCACCTGGTACACGTGGTTTTCTCTCGTAAAGGTCAGAAACAGCAAGTTAGAAGATAGAAAGAGAAACAGAGAAAGAGAGAGGAAGAGAGAGAGAGAGAGAGAGAGAGAGAGCACCTATCTCTCTCTCTCTCTCTCTTCGTTTTCTCGACACGACCATAGGAGTCTCTGTTTGGCAACATGCTGGTAATTACTGATACCGCTTTAACGCCTCGACCGTGTCCATGTTCCTCGAGTAAGCAAGACGCTTCTAAAGGAGAGAATGAGAAAGAGCGAAGGTAGTACGAGAGAGAAAGAGATAGATGATAGATAGATACACAGAGCGACAAAGAGAGAGAGAGAGAGAGAGAGAGAGAGAGAGAGAGAGAGAGAGAGAGAGAGAGAGAGAGATAGAGGATACAGAGAGAGAGAGAGAGAGAGAGAGAGAGAGAGTTCACGTACCGCAGCCTGTTTATACGGAAAACGGAAACTTCATCGTAGCGGACCGGCTCTTCTTCCTCCTATCCACACATACATGTACATAGCAGTGTACCTCTTCGCATAGGTGCATATATATATATATATATTATATAAGTGTTTGTGGGTGTGTGTATATATACATGTGTGGAGTAACAGAGCAGAAGTACTCTCTTACACAGGCTTGTTGGTACGCGTGGCTTATTCGGGACCACACGCGCCGCTTACACTTCCTAACGGCTGCGTAGAGAACGGATACGACGTCGTCCGACGAATTACGCTCGAGGTACTGCGTCCTGGACCGTACGAAACCTGACGTGGCCTAGGCACTATGACCTCCGTGTTGGTGCTTCCGCCCTTTGACCTCTCTCTCTCTCTCTCTCTCTCTCTCTCTTATTGAAATTATTAAATTTCTCCTTTTCTCTTTCTTCTTTTTTCTTTTTTTGTTTTATTGTAAATCTTACGAAGAGAAAAATTCATACGTAGTTCGTGTATAAAATTTGTGTGCGGACGGTGAAAATTCGTGTGAGAAATCTTTTTGATTATAAACGAGTAAGAGAAATTATCATACTTAACGTCGTAATAAAGTGTTATAGTTAATGAAACTTCTGAAAAAGCTGTTAAAGTACATGAAATGTTTTACAGAGATGAGACTATGTTAATGTCATACTTAGACTTTAAAAAGGTTATATCTCGTGTCAAAAGAAAACGGGATTACATTGTTATCTACAAGAGATTTTTTTTACTGGTTATTTTAAAACGGAGATAATCGCTTGTGAATTTTTCTCTTTTTCTTTTCTTTCCTTTTCCTATCTTTTCCAATCTTTCTTTCCTTTTTCTTCTTTTCAAGAATATCCTTTTCATTTGCTCTTTACGTCATATTAATATCTTTTGACAATTAAACATATGATGTATATGTATATACACACATAATCAAAAATCATATTTTGTCAAAGTTTTGTTTTGTTAATCATTGAAATAATTTTTCCCATATAAAGAATATGCTATAATAAAATTTGAAATATTTTTCTTATATCTCAAAATAATGATCAAATCGACAATAATTTATCAATCGTCGATCTCTCTTGATTCGATTATCACGTCGAGTTATTCTACTCGATTTGAATGAAAAAAAAAAAAAAAAAAAAGAAAGAAAAAAAAGAGTTTCATGAAGTTACTCGTAAACTTAAGAAGGAAACAAAGTAAAGATTCCAGTAACGAGACTGTGCTTTTTTCTCTTTAGTAATCAAACGGTAATTACATACATACATATATATCTCAGTACTCTGAACATTTCTTTGAATTTTATTGATGTTTGGTGTAATTACGAAACAACTTGGTTTTATCTCGTAACGTTGAAAATACGTATAAACGTAACAACGGCAATGACCACTACAACTATCATTGCTATTACCAGTATGGTCATCATCGTCATTGTCGTTGTTGTCGTCGTCTTACTAGACGTCGACAGAAAAGTAAAATTATTCAATTAGCTTAAAACAGCCCGCAGGTCGTGGCCAAGAGCGGCCTCATTAAGAACCGGCTTAAGAGGATTTGCACGAGGAAGAACTAGGTCGGTAAAAGAACGATTCAAGCTGGGAAGTATTATGAGTGTTTTGTCTTGGTGCCAAGTTGACCTCCATGAGAAACCATGAGAAAAGTTTTGGAAAGTCCCCCAAGAAGAGATGAGAAGATCCGGAAAAAAAGAGACAGAAAGAGAGAAAGTGTGTGTATGTGTGTGTGTGTGTGTGTGTGTGTGAGAGAGATTTTAGGAGTGTTGTTAGTTCGCGTGAATATAATACGTAAGATAACTGATTATCATTTTCTCTTTCTCTCTCCCTTTCTCTTTAACTTATATTTCTCCCCTTCCCAGTGGTTTCAACATTTCCTTAGGGGCTTCCACGCCATCAGAGGGTAACCGCTACTGGTAGTTCCGGAATTCCTTATGTAAATGGCTATCCGAATAGCTGCGAGCGATGGTAGAAGAATGGAGGGGATGACATCGTTGAGGGGTGAGAAAGATAGAAAGAAAGAAAGAAAGGCAGATAAGAACTCGCGGCTTTTACACGAGATGACCGCCTACGTGCGTACTACATACACACACACACACACACACAAATGTACAGACGCAAATCAGACGCATATATACGCACGCGTATACAAATAGACAGTGATATACATATAGATACATACTACTTACCTACCTACCTATCTACATACATACATACATATATATATATATATATATATATATACACATATACAAAGGTACAACCAGAAGGATATCGTGCTCGGGTGTTATCGCGCAAAGGGTGCAGTTAGACTTTATTGGATATGGTAGGAGAGTTGCCGACGGGCTACGCTTTTCAAGAGAGAGAGAGAGAGAGAGAGAGAGAGAGAGAGAGAGAGAGATTTCTCGCCTTGATGCTTTTCACGCTTGCTCGCGAGGAGGGTAGAAAAGTATAAGGAGGGGGCGTAATGGTGTACCCCCTGTCTGCTATACGAAGCTGTCTCTGAGAAACAAATATGTTGCTGGATTTATACCGGGGTATCCGAGAACTCCTTTTTCCCCTCTGGGTAAAACGTATTTTCCTCGCGCGAGAACACTGAATTATCGCCCGGGGTGGGGGCGGCGGGGGAGGAACGGGGCCGGCGGCGGGGAGGGAGAGAGGGAGGAAGGATATGCGGTTTCGATACCTTATACCGACAATGTGGCCTTTATGGTTTCATTTAAAACTTGTTCCATTTGGAAATTAAACTCTTTCTCTTTTATTCCATTAACAATCCCTTTATTAATCCTTAATTTTAAATATCGATAACAATTAATTATCATTTTCATACTCTGAAGAGAAAAAGAAAGAGAGAGAGAGAGAGAGAGAGAGAGAGAAATTATGTATATAACATATTCCAATATTATATATATATATATATTATGTACATAACATATAAAAATCTACAAATCTAAATTTTTTTCCTTTATAAAAGATTTTTCTCTATATCATAAGAGCATATGATTTATATAAGTATTTGTATATTGATTCCATTGAGAGGAAAAAAGTTAATGTCGTAGACTTACTTTGTTTATTTATTTAAGTAAATGCATGTTACCTTTTTACTAGTAAGTATTCGATTCTTTTCTTCTTCTTCTTCTTCTTTCTTTTCTTTTTTTTATTTTTCTTTTTTTTTTTTTTTTGTTTTAGGAAACGTGTAAGTATGATAGCGAGGTAAGGGTGAAAGGTAAAAGAATGATAAGAAAGAAAAGAAGAAAAGTAAAAAATAGAAAAGACGATATCTCGATCGAGTGAGACAGAGAGAAGGAAAGAGAGAGAGAGAAAGAGAGAGAGAGAGATAGAGATAAAGACAGAGATAGAGATAGAGATAGAGATAAAGACAGAGATAGAGATAGAGATAGAGAACAGAGTAAGATAGAGAGAGAGAAAGAGAAAGAATATGGAGGACGAAAGCAAGCTGAATAATACAAAACCGTGGGACAGACGATACGATTGCAAGAGCATCCGGTGTACCGTTGGTGGGATTCGACATAGAACGGCAACAAACTCGAACGCATTTTACCCCGTGTGATGCATAAAAATTCATAAAGAGTCGGTTCTTGCATTATTCAGGGGACAGGGGAGTGGTATGCTTCGTGACAGAGCAAAGCAAGGAATCATTATAATTTTGTTGTTACTGACATTCCTACGAAATTTTTATTTCTATTTATTTCTTATATATATATATACACACATACATAAATAGACACCACTAATATTCTTTTCTTCATTTTAAAAATTTTTGTAAGTACATTCAGGTTTATTTTTCTTTTTTTTTTCTTCTACAGAGAAAAATTACGAATCATAATTTTGATGTTTCTGACGTATGGTATTTCTCCCTCTCTCTCTCTCTCTCTCTCTCTCTCTCTCTCTCTCTCTCTACACACACACACATATATATATATATATATATATATGTATATTTTTTTTAAATTTTAATTTCAATTTTAAAATTAGTACAATGACATAGAAAAAAAAAGGCAAGGAATAATTTCAATTCTTTATGCATCATGCATTAACTTACAGAATCTTGTTAAATTTTTTTTTCTTTTATCTTTACGTCTTCTGATCGGCCTTACGAATATTATCGATCGGAGGAACGTATCTTCTCGAAAGATATTTATCGTGTAATCCTTTAAATCCACGTGTATATACCTACCTACATATATACACACACACACACAATAAAATCCATACATACATACATACATACATACATACATACATACATATATATATATATATAAAGAGAGAGAGAGAGAGAGAGAGAGAGAGAGAGAGAGAGAGAGAGAGAGAGAGAGAGAGAGAGAGAGAACAAGACACGAATTGACAGAATGCATGAGTCAGAGGCTCGAACTAGGATGCGTCTCGCGTAGGCGACACGCGGCAGGACTAAAGCGATCCATTAAACTCAAGGCGAATTAGCGTCAGAGCAATGGGACAGGGGCAATCGAAGCAGTCACGAATTTAGATACGATTTCCAAAAGGGGAGAACGATAGAAGGAATGAACGAGAGAAGATTGGGATCGATTTTCTTTCGGTTTGGTCCATCTGTTTATAGAAGAAAAAGAAGAAAAAAGAAGAAAAAGAGAAAGGGAATGAGAAAGAGAAAGGAAGGAGAGAAAGAAGGAAAGAGGAAAAAAAAAGGGGGAAAGAATCGGATGAGAAAGAGAAAGAGAAATGGAATCACGTACGCTTGTCAAATCTTACGAAGGGCGGCAAGCCAACAACGAAGAGTTCGAAAATTGCGAACGATCAGAAAATTCAAAGGGAAGTGGAATAGTAAAAGAAGAAGAAGAAGAAGAAGAAGAAGAAGAAGAAGAAGAAGAAGAAGAAGAAGTAAAAGAAGAATAACTAGAAGAAGAAGAAGAAGAAGAAGAAATAGAAAAAGAATATGAGATGTTTTTAGGATATAGTAGAATCGTATGAGATCCGAAATAGTGGTAATAGTAGTAGAAGTAATAGTAGATGAACGA
This sequence comes from Vespa crabro, assembly GCF_910589235.1. NCBI lineage: Eukaryota > Metazoa > Arthropoda > Insecta > Hymenoptera > Vespidae > Vespa > Vespa crabro. The sequence goes on along the minus strand of NC_060971.1, from coordinate 3,974,955 downwards.
AAAAGAATATGAGAGAGGAGGCGTCGGAATTACATTTCGATGACATCGTTTGTCAGTAGTGACCAAGATTATTAGGTTTACGAGTGCACTCCCTGCTCTTCACGTTCGCCTGAAGTATCGATAAGAAGGACATATGAGAACGATATATAATATACGCTCGATCACACACACACACACACACACATACACACACATTTATCTACGAGAAGGAGATGGTTGGTCGAGCGGATAAGCCATTGACGGATTTTTCTCTTCCTCTTTATCGACGTCGACTAGCGAAGCTCTCGAGACGTATCTAAAGCTTTTCTCGACCACCTCTACCTTCACTTCTAACTTGAACCCCCTCCCCCTTCTTCCCTCTTTATCTCCACCCTCTCTTTCTCTATCTCTTTCTCTCTTTTCCCACAAACGATCGCTCTCGCACTCTTGCCGAAAGGCATTCGAAAAACGTCGAAGTAAGGTTAAGAAGAAGTCCGCGAAGCGGAAAAATCCCGCTATAGTAGACGGATATAACCTCCCTCTTTCTCTTCACGATCGTCGGTTAAAACTAGGATTTACCGATACTTTGCGATTCGGATAGTAGGTACCTTTGACTTCAGAACAATCTCTACTGTGTGTAAAAACTTTTCTAAGCAGATATTTTTTTTTAGGAATGAAACATCGACGAATGATATCCGAATAATATCCAAGTATATATATATATACTTTTTTTTTTTTTTTTTTTAAACACATAAATATAGTATTATACAATTGGATATAATATTATAAAAAATTGTTCAGACAAATATTATAGAAGACAAGAGATCAATGAATACGATCTCAAATGGTGTATTTAAAAATGCATCGAATTATTATCTACGAAATAGCATTATACAATTTTTATGCAACTCAATGACAAAAATGAACTCATTCAATCGCACATTTATATACGTAGGAAATTTCTTTTTCTATTTGACACGGTACTCTTTTTAATAACAAAAATTACATTAATAAAATATGACAAATTAAAGCGCTATAATTAAGATTCTAAAGCTAAAATACAAATTATCTCTCGATTAAGAACTTATTCTCGATGCACTCGTTAGTATTATATTATATCTACTATAATATTTATTTTTGCTTATTCATGTAATTAAATCATTTTTTCTTTTCTTACAATATTATCTATCGATGATGCCATTGTCAAATTCATTTGCACTGTCTAATATTATTTTTCTTTTCTTTTTTTTTTTTTTTTTTTTTCTTCAATATTTATCAATACTATTATCACATTCATTATCATTATTTTTTTTTTTTTTAACTATTTGTTTTTTCTCATCTTGTAACATGAATTTAAAAACGTGCATGCATATATAACGATCGTTTATATTTCTTTTACAATTAGAAAATGGAAATTGATAAATTCAAAGATTTTCCCAAATCTATTAGATATATCTAAAACAAATAAGGAAGGAGATCAAGAGAAAGAGAATGAAAAAGAGAGAAGAGACTATTGATTAACGAGACATCGCGTGAAAATAAATTACCAGAAGAATTCGATTCACGTCTGCTGAAGGTGGTTAAGGGACGGGGAAAAGAGATGGAGATGGTGGTGGCTGTGATGTTGGAGGGAGAGAAGAAAAAAGAGAAG
>NC_060971.1:3953325-3968325 GCF_910589235.1 Vespa crabro | reverse complement strand
CCGTATTCACGGTTTCTAGTAATAGTAGTAGTAGTAGTAGTAGTTGTACCTTGGGACGGAAATGTATTTCAGTGCTAATTCGAAAATGCGGAATAATTTCCTAGTTCGTCGTGGCAAGGATAAAGAGAGCATCGAAAGAGAAATCGAACAAAAAGGGGTATACGACGATGTAGTATGGTAGTTCGTTGTTGACTTCGTTTCGTTGAGAATTTCAAACGACGTATTTATATACGTCTTCGAAATATATATGTATGTATTGTTTTGTCTCCTCATACTTTGTTAATTATTTTCGTATATATTCCGATATATATATATACAGGATGTCCAAAAAACACGGGAAGTAAACTTATATTATGTATTACTTACGAGGACAAATAAATGAAAAAACAGTTCATATAAATTTATGTATAGAAATGTTTCATTGAGAAGATATATGATCTTTTTTAAGATATTATTTATTCTCTTAATAAAGAATTCCATGTAACGTTGGGATCAGACGAGGTCCGACCAATCAATTATCAACTGTGACTTAAATACCTTTGGGGACTTTTATTTATGGGATCAAGCGAAAGGGTTGATTCATAAAAATATGATAGAAATAGGAGATAAACTTTGGGAATGTATTCAAAATGGATTTACTATTATTTTCAATAAAGTTGAAAGAATATTGGAATATTTAAGTTTGGCAATCACAAATTCGACGAATCGGGGAAATCTGCAATTCTTATAGAAGGAGGATTTTTCAAATATTTCTTATAATTTTCACAATAAATTATAAATATCTTTAAAACTATATTTTACAATGAAACTTTTTCGAGCATACACAAGTTTATATGAATCATTTTTGTATTTATTTAATCACCAATAATACATAGTACAAATTTGATCCTATGCTTTTTGAACATCTTGTATTATATATATATAAATACAAGTATTTAATAAACTTCGTATTAAATAATAAATACGTCTTGTATTATTATATGGCAATCGTGTGTAAGTAGTTCTTTTTTTTTTTTATTTTTTTTTATTTCGGTTTTTCATTCATATAGAACAACACAAACGTTCTCGCGAAGGACCATTTCTTCCTTTCTTTTTTTTTTTTTTTCCTTTCGCGAGATTACCTCGTGAGATAATAAGTTTTTAAAATTGTAATTACATGAGAAATAAAGTTTGCAATTACATTGAAATAAATTCAATTACATTCTTGATCGGTGAGATTGAATATCTGTACGATAAAATTTTCCCATTATATCGCGAAATGGGTTTGCATTAATAGTTGATTAATTTTTCCTTTCGAATAATTATTTTCAACTTCAACAAATATAACATTATCGTAAATCTCAATGACAATTCGACTAAGATATAAATTCATACTAATACAATTACATATAGTCATATCTGTATTTGATTATCATTGATCTTCAATAACAATCATCTTCCCATATACTTTTTCTTACGTTCAATATATAATTTATTTCTTCGATTATATTCATTTAATAACATTACATATCTATTCTACCTTTGATCTTAACGTTAAGCTCGATAAAACAAAATTAATATCACTATATCTATACCAATTACGTGCATACTAGTTATATAAATAAATATATGATAAATCCATATAGAAAATAATTATATACGTATGTATGTACATAAAAAAAATGTTTCCATAATATAAGAGGCAAAATCTTTTACAAAATTAAAAATTTCTTCGTGGTTTTCGTATTGAGGCTCTCTCTCTCTCTCTCTCTCTCTCTCTCTCTCTCTCTCTCCCTCTCTCCCTCTCTCTCTTTTTTTTTATCGAGCGCCGTAACGGGCAACTTTTTTGATAGATAAAAACGCGACCAAGCGAAGGGGCGGCATGGATCCATTTGGTCCACGCTTGTCGGCGGCTGCCACTTCAATCCGTTAGCATCGAAAGCGGTTTATCGTATTTTTTCAGCTCAGCCAGTCTCGGCCGATATAGTACATTGTACTATATACGCGTGGTTACGCTCGTAAAATGGTTATTTCCAAACTCGCCTGGCCAATGACGACAACAATGACAACAACTACGACTACGATGAGGACGAGGAGAAAGAGGACGAGGATGAAGGGTGAGGATGAGAACGAAATAACAAATTCCAATATATTCATTCACGAATATTGTACGAATATGTATAAGAATATTTATAACAAGATTTTATAACAAGATTCACGCGATAATATGTAATTTTTTATTTTCTTCTTTTTGCTTCTTTTTTTTTTTTTTTTGTTTTTCTTGTTTATCACTCGATCCCAAATTTTAATTGATGCACATTTATTCGAAAGTCATATCTTATCTGAAAAATGATCGTTTATAAAATATTGAAAAATTTATTGCCAAGTATAAAGACTACGAGTTTATCGATTATTCTTACATCTCGTGGTTTAATACCGTCGAACGTTTAGTTTCGAAAAGAACCCCGTTTGATCTCAAAGCTCTTTTTCCCACATCCATTGTACTTTTTATTTTTTTTCCACCCAAGTGATCCTGTTGTATACATATCTTTCTCTCTCTCTCTCTCTCTCTCTCTCTCTATGTATATATATACACACACACATATACACAATATTATATACAATATTTATATAAAAGGGAATAGAAAATCTCACTGACAGAATTGAGAACGAAATCTCGATGGTGCTTTCGTTATAACAAAATTTATCCGAAAATCTAACGAAACTTTTTCAATGATATACATACACTTTTAAATATAATTATTTAATTATTTATCGGTAATCGATTGTCGAATTTCATTCGATTTATACAAACAAAATTTCTTTAAACGCAAATTTTTATATATATATATATGTAAAATGATGTAAAATCTGAAAGGAGAACACATTTTCCTTTATTATTTTTTGGATAAATAAAAAATGCAAATAGATGCAACCTGTTCTATATCTATAAAAAAAAAAAAAAAAAAAAAAATATATGATATCAAAACATATGGCAATCTCGTTCGAAGTCTAACACGTTCGTAAAATTTCTGCACACATATTCGCAATGCATTAAGGGACGATAACAACGGAAGGGATCGAAAAGGAGCAACGGTACTTTCGACTAACAGCGTTATCGAAATCGCTTTTCCCACCTTTCCTATTTTCATCTGCTCTTTTTCTCTCAGTCTCAATCGTTTTCCCTCTCCCCTCCCCCAATCCCATCTTCTACCTCTCTCTCTCTCTCTCTCTATCTCCCTATCTCGCTCTCTCTCTCTCTCTCTCTCTCTCTCTCTTTCTCTCTTTCTCTTTTTCTCTCTTTAGTCGAAGCCACGAGACAGGCGAACGTTTCCGAAGCGAACCGACAATAACGACTGGCAATAAGCCGTCTGTATCTGCGCAAGCTTTTCCACATATTAAACTCGGGCTTTGCCGAAATATTTGCCAGGGAACAAAACGAGGTAGATAGACAGGTAGATGGGTTGATAGGTGCTGGATGAACAGACAGACCGAAGGGATGACGGAGACCAGGGATGAGGGAGAAATGAGAAACGAAAAGAAAATTCCAATGGAAAGAGAGCATCGATATATATATATACATATATATATATATATATATATATATATATGTATATCCTATATATCTATCAAAAGATAAAAAAAAAAAGAAAAAAACGATAAGTGACGATATTGCAGGTGGCTCGTCATTATAACTTGCAAGCAACTTATACATCGTTGAAAGAGAATGAAAGAGAAAAATCATAGATATACGTATATATCTATGTACGCATGTATGTATACGCGCCTGTGTGTATATGTATAGATGGAACAAGATTGAGTATGGAAAGACGTTGTGGAATGAGTGAGATCGAACGAGAAAGAGAGAGAGAGAGAGAGAGAGAAAAAAAGAGAGAAAAAAGAATTCGAACGGAATACGATTCGTATTGGGTTGGTATGAATCGAAGGAACAAAAAAAAAAAAAAGAAAAAAAAAAGAAAAAAAAAAAGAAGTAAATAGAGAAAGAGAAGGACGTACTTGAGCGTTAGGAGATTGCGTGGGAGTCATTAGGCAGAGAACAACTTATCGGGATGGTCAGAATAGGCGGGAGGTACGATTAGGAGGAAAAGCCGATGGGAATGGGAAAGTGGAGAAGCGATGAGTTAGAGAGAGAGAGAGAGAGAGAGAGAGAGAGAGAAATGGACCAAAGGGAAAGATGTAGTAGTGATAGTAGTAGTAGTAGTGGTGGTGGTGGTGGTGGTGGTGGTTTTCAGACGAAGGGAGGTAAATTGTCGAGAGTGGCAGTCAAGGAACGAAGGATAGACATGGGGGAGGGAGGGAGGGAGGAGGGGAGAAGTGGGTGAGGAGTGTCTGCTACGCGGTTAGAATAAAACAATGCCCTCTTCCTCGAGAGATGCCGTCGACGACGCCCATAACCCAACGACGACGACGACGACGACGACGACGACGACGACGGCGACGTCTTTGCTCGAAGGACGCTTCCTTCTCTCCTGGCAAAAGAGAAAGAGAGTAGTAACGTAAGTGGTTGTTCAAGAAACAGACAGCTCGATTTTACTTACACATTTACGCATAAAAATCTTTTCTGAGGTACGCGTCTCTTCGCTTTACGTCCTAACGATTACTTCAAACGTAAGAACGCCGTTCATTTTCGTTCGCGTTAAAGGGATTTTACGCGAGATGAAAAGAAAATAAAAAAAAAAAAAAAAAAAAAAAAAAAAAAAAAAAAAACAAGCAAAAAGAAAAAAGACAAAAAGAAAAAAAAAAGGAATAAAAGAGAAAGGAAGCCTTTTTATTTTCACGCGTCGCGCGAAGGTGATATATAAAAGGACGCTGAAACGTTTCTCAAACAAAAAAGTTCCCTTTTATTTCGGCTTAGACGATATTTCAAGTTTATTCCTTATTTACAGATTTATAAGATCTCTACACGAAATGAATGGAGAATATGAATTCTTTGGTTAGATATGACGTAGAACTTTTTTCTTCTTTTGTACGTAATACATATGCATATTACTTATCCACTTGGAAAATAAATGGAAATATTATTATCCTGTTAAATTTACGAAAGAATGAATTCTTTTTTTTTCTTTTTTTTTTCTTTTTTTTTCTCTTTTTATTTTAACTATGACAGTATCTATTATTAAATATCTTTACATTTGAAATAAATAAATATTGTAAGATTTATGAGATAAAATTAATTGTCATAAGGCTGTGACTAAAGCTTAGTATTACATAATTAAATAGAAATTTAAAATGCATATATATATATATATAAAAGATATAAAAAGGATTGATTATTACTTATTTAAGAAGAACAAAAAATAAAAACAAAAATAAAAAAAGAATAAAAAAGAAACAAATTCATTTTTACGTATCTAATTGAAAAGTAAATATAAAAGAAAAAATTACTTAATACTCTTGAATACATCGATTGAATTGAATTGTATTGATCGATCGATAGTACAAACTCACGAATGACTAGGAAATAAGAGATAGGTGTTTCACAAGTAAGGAATGATCGTTTTAATCGTATGAGAAAGGTCGACCGCCTAGTGACCTACATAAATTCTTGGAAAAGCGTGCTCGAGTACTAAAGGACGATATACTGGCGGGGATAATCCTATGGCCTTGCGAGACGGCACGTCCGAGACTGGAATGTAGAGAAAAAAACTGTCGTGTGAGAAGGTGTCGCTTGATTTCCGAGACACAACAATTGAGGCAGGTCACTTTCTGACGGCGTGCGTGTACCAAGGTCGTCGAGTTCGAGAGACGTTTTGTAAATGAACAAGGTCACAATACTCCGAATGAAATGTTTCTTTTCCTTTTTCTTCCCTCTTCTCTTTTTCCTTTTTTGTCTTTTCTTTTTCTTTTCTTTTTTTTTTTTTTTATTATTATTATTATTTTATTTCTTCATCCTTGGAACATGATATATGTGATTTTTGAGAACAAGTAATCGCACACGACGTGCGATTATCGGATCCAATTTAATGAGGATCCTTCGAGTAACACGCTAAGAAATTTTTATTTTATAAAACAAATTATAATTGTATGTAAATAATATACATATATGTTTAAAATAATATAATGAATTCGAATAAAAAAATTACGAGCACGCGATCATAAATTTTTCACGTATATCGTCGTAACTTCTTTCTTTCTCTCTTTCTCTCTTTCTCTCTCTCTCTCTCTCTCTCTCTCTCTCTCTCACTCCAGCCCACCCAACCCCCTTAAATGGATCCTTTAAATAACACGCTAAGAAATTTTTATTTTTATAGAACAAAGTATAATTGTATGTAAATAATATACATAGGCGTTTAAAATAATATAATGAATTCGAATATAAAAATTACGTGCACGCGATCATAAATTCTTTTTTTTTCTTGTTTTTTTTTTTTTTTTTTCATTTTTGCGTATAAACAAGACTTCAAAGAGAAGTGGTTTTAAAAGGATTGATTTTTTTTTTCTTTTTTTATTTTTATCTTGAAAATTGAAAAGATAAAATAAATGTATCATCGCGAATGAAATTTCTACGATATAAAAAGAAGAGTCGACCATTCATATTATCCATTCGTTGATTTTAATTTCAAAGAAGACATTAAGTATGGCAAATTGTCGTAAATATGAATGGTGAAACGTAAAACTTATTCGTCGTCTTTCGCTTGGCTCACTTTCCTTTAAAAAACAATGTCGAAAGGAAGACGGAATTTAGACGACTAGGAAGGGGAAGTAGAGAGAGACAGAGAGAAAGAGAGAAGGAGAGAGAAACATAGTAATACTATCGAGGATTATTTCTATACTTCGAAACAGTCTGCGCCATGCTGATACGAGTACGAGTGGATTAACGGTTTCCTTCTCTTAGCCAAGAAAGAGGATAAGACGTTTCATGGAAGAATAAGAGGAGGAAGAGGAGGAGGAGGAAGAGGAGGAGGAGGAGGAGGAGGTGGAGCAGTGGATAGGATAGGATAGGATAGGATATCAAAGTCCTCACGTAGTAGAAAGTACGAAAGTAGTTATCAAGAATGACAGGAATATTCGAAGAAATATGTGAACTGTGTCGTTGAAGATTTTGGCTCCACGAAGATTTGGCTCTACTTTATTTTATTTTGGCACGCGTACATAGTCTCGTATTTTCTTACTTCACGAAATACCGATCGTAAAAAAAAAAAAAAAACAAAAAAAAAAAATTCCCGATTAAGTTCATTCTCGATTTCGATTGGATAAGAAAGAGACCGAGCGAGAGAATATTACATATACGAATGCAATATTTCCAAAATCTATAGTACTCTTTGTGATAATGTAAATTAATTTTCCTTTTTTTTTTCTTTTTTTTTTTTTTTTATTATTGAAAATTTCTCCTAAAATAAATAATTATTAAAATTTTGCGATTGGATTTGGATTAGGTTTAATATCGTTGTTAGAATTACGGATCTGTAATTAATAAGATAGGTTGTGAAAATTAAAAATTGATAATATTTTTAATCTTTTCATTTATTATAAATTTTAGATCATTCTCTAAACGACAACATTGTTCTTTAGAATTTTTCTATAAATCCTATGTAAATTTTTTATGACAACGACAGAAATCAATTTGAAATTGATAATACGCGTTAAAAGATTTTTTAATCATGCCATAAATTTTAATATATTCGTTTATATTTAAATAAAATGATATTATTTTTATGGTCTTTCAGGAGGCAACGAAATATAATTTCTCCTTTCAAAACCAATATCATTTATTTCAAATAATTAATATCATTTTGATTGATTCAATTTTACTCGATTAAACAATTTATATTCAAGCTAATAAAATCATTTGCTTTTGTTCTTTAAAAATATGTTCAAAGTTATGATTAACATACGAACCTGTCGATCTTAGTATTACAATTTTTCATATTAATCCATCTACACACATATACACATATACACGTATACACAAACACATATCTACATATATACAAAAAATTCTAAATCTTTTGGAATCGTATCTTCTCTTTTGTTAAATGTTAATATTGCATATATATATATATACACACATACTTATAGATTTTCATAAATATTATATTAACAGTATATTCTAATATTATTTATATATACATATTTTACATTTAATTTATATATACAATTTTTTATACATATACATATATATATATATGCGTGTGTGTGTGTGTGTGTGTCTATATATATATAAGAAGATTCATTGTAGTTATATATATGAGGGAATGAGGTAACATAAGTACAGATAACGAAGAGTTCAATGGTTCCTCGTTTTAAAAAGAATGTGTTAGTTGCTTCGTGGGGTGGTCGCATATCGCGATTAACTCGACGTATGTAGCCACACGAAGGAAGTGCAAAGTCTTGTAAAACGACCGATGCAAATTATGGAACGAAACGCGACTGCAAACGCCTAGCGTCAGAGGATTAATAAACAAAAGTTGTTTTCTCTGACTCTCCATGTTCCACAACTTGTTTTGATAATTATAAATATATATATATATATATATATATATATATATATATATATATATATATAACGTAGACAAAATAAAATTAATTGACAAACATATATTTAATATTACAATTAACATATTCGACGATTCGATTGGTATTTCAAATAAACAACATGATATAATCTTTTATTATTTTTAATTTCATTGAATTTTACGATAATTAATAAACAAAAGCAATTTTTAATTCAAGAAAGAAATTAATATTTTTCTAATAATTATTCATTTCATTTATTGCATAAAAAAAAATATATTAAAAAAAAAAAAAAAAGAAAAAAAAATTCTGTTTCCTTTATAAATTTTCGTTTTCTTAAATTTTCAAAAGAGAGAGAGAAAGAGGGGGGGGGGGAAAGTGACGTAACTATTGAAAATAATCGATGTCCGATTAAACTAGAATTTTCCAATGATTGAATTATCAATAGTAACAATTTTCTATTGATCATGATTATAGATAATGAATTTTAAATAATAATCGAATTGAAAGCTTTTATCTCAATCGATTGTTTATTAATCTACAATAATTGTTTACCTAATGGATATTGGATATTTAATACGAATTGAAAAATCACTCGTCTTTTTAACGGATTACATCTTCACTTATACTTCTATATATAAATTATTATTATAGCGACGAGAAAATTGATATTATTCAATTGTCGTATATACGAAAAATTTTTCTACGATAAAATCTGGAAATATGTCTATTTTTAAATATAAATATTAGAAAAATTATATTCATCAATGAAAATATCATTAAATAAACAAAATTTGATTTTGGTTTTTAAAGTATTAACAACAACAAAAACAACAACGTGATATGCAGAATTGAAAATTTTTTTTGTACAATAAAAATCAGATAGCACAACTACTTATCAACAAATATGAAAATTCATGAATATTTATCAACGTTGAAAATTATCGTCGAAAGAATGAATGTCACTGATTTTTGTTTAACAAAAGAAGGAAGAAAAAAAAAATTCAATTTAGTTTAGACTGTATTGTTTACTTCTATCTATCCATCTGTGTATATATGTATGTATGCATGTATGTATCTAGAAAATTGATCTTTTCTTTCCTATAAAATAAAACTTACAATATTGATTAACAAATATGAATACTAATAAATATTTATCGAGATGAAAAATACCATTGACTTCGTTTAACGAAGGAAGGAGAAAAAAAATGTAGCCTAGCTTCGACTACTATATTGTTGATATGTATCTATTTATGCATGTATCTAGAAAATTGATCTTTTTTTTCTTTTTCTCTCTTTCTTCTTCTTATAAAATGAAACATACAATACTAATCAACAAATATGAATACTAATAAATATTTATTGAGGTGAAAAATATCGTTGAAAGAAAAGAATATTGTTGATTACTTTTAACAAAAGAAAGACAAGGTAGGAGGGGGGGTGGGAAGGGGGAAATGCAATTACGTTCGAATATATCGGCGACTTGTCATATATCATGTCACATAAAAAACTATATATCTATGAACATAACAAGTTGATATTTACTTCTCCTTTGTAAAATAAAATCTCATAACATAATACTTATCAACAAATATGAATATTTATAAATATTTATCGAAATGGAAAATAAGGCCGAAAGAAACGAATATCATTGATTTCGTTTAATGGAAAAAAAAAAAAAAGAAAAAAAGAAAAGAAAAGAGAGAAAAAAAAACAAAAATGCAACTACATTCGAATACATTATCGACTTGTATTTATGTACATGAAACAAAAAAAGAAAAAAAAAAAAAAAAGAACGAAAAACAAAAACACCTTTCTTTCTTTTTACAATAAAAACCTGATAACATAATTCCCATCTGAAAATATAAATACTAACAAAAATGTTTCGATATGTAAAATCGAAAGAAAACGAATATCATTGGTTTCAATATAATAAAATAATGAAAATGAAATGCTGTTAGAATCAAGAAAATTTATCTCTACCTTCCCGATAAAACAAAATATACGATATTAATCATTAAATATGAATACTAATAAATATATTTATCGAGATGAAAAATACCATTGTTATCAAAAAATCCAACCAATCTTTGACAATATTCATAGCTCGTATCTATATATTGTATCTAGAAAATTTTTCTTATTTTTTCTTCTTTTATTTTTTTTTTTTTTTTTTGTTTTTTTTCCTATAAAATAAAACTTACAATACTTGACAAGAAATACGAATGTTAATAAAAATTACATATTTTTCAATATGTAAAATATCGTCGAAGGGAGGAATATCATTGAATTTCTTTTAACAAAAGAAGAAGGGAAAGATAATGAAAAGAAAAAAATGAGAAAAAAAAAAGAAAAAAAAAAAAAAAAAAAAAACAAGAAAAAAAGGAAAAAGAAAAAAGAAAGAAAGGTAAAAAGAAAAAGAGAAGGTAATACGGCAGGGTTCGTATATATTCGGATGTTTTTGAACGAGTAAGCGTAGGAGGTTCGGTCTAGCGAAGAAATCCAGACGCCGACAGTTTGACAAAGATGGATCACCCGCGGCCCACTTTTGGTCATTATCTTGGTAAAGGGAAGGCGTGCGCTGAACATAGAAGCGGCGAGTATCCGTGAAATTGCTTTTGATTACACACAGAGCACAGGCTTGACGCGACGTGCCCACGGCACCATTGGCGTTTCACGAAAATGCTTTCCGCCTTTCGCTCTGATCTATCGAGATACATAGTACATATATACTTGTTCTCTCTAGTAATATCGTTGTTACTGATCGACGTATGTATGTATGATATCAACGATATACTCTTACGATATATTTTTGTCTAACAGTAAAACGATAATTCTATTATATATATATATATATATAGAATGTCTTGTTTCTATATCTATATTTTAACACGAGTATCATTTGAATATAATCAATTATCTTTAATATGAATATTTTTAAGATAACATTATTCGATAGGTATTTTTATTAATTTCATTTTGTTTCTTTTATTATTATTATTATTATTACTTTTCAAACGATATATATTTGAAGAAAAAGGAAAAAGGAAAGAAAAAAAAAAAAAAAAGAAAAAAAAGAAAGGAAAAAAAAAACAAGAGAGAAAGAAGAATGTACCGATACGTTTATACACATTGTATCACTTTTCATACTCTTCAATCTTTGTATAAAACATTTTTCGTTGTAAACGATAATAAACGTTTAGACATCCTATACATTGTATATGGATATCTCGTACACCTAACTCATATCCTGTACATGTCAATATGAATTTCAGGGTGAAAAATATTTCTGAGAGAATATAAATATGAGATAAAAATATTGATCGTTTGAAAATGAACAAAATGTAACAGAATATATGAACATGGATATGGGAATGTATATTATCGAAAATCGTTAGTAGATTTTGATTCGAAGCGTTATAACGTAGCGTACTTATGCGAAATCATTGCAATCCGTTCTCCGATCGGACGTCAGTGCTTCCTAATTCTCCGTTCATTGTTCCCAACAATTGGGAAACGTTGAGCATCGATTATTCTCGGCGCAATAGCTAAGACTAATAGGATTTGAAACATCGCATATATGATATTATTATCCCTTGATATCCGTTATATACATTTCGTTCTTTATCTTCTTTCTTTTTTCTTTTTTCTTTTCATATTTCTTTCTTCTTCTTCTTCTTCTTTTTTTTTTATTTTAAATCTCTTCACAACGTTTCTTTTATCCTCTTTTATATCGTAAAACGAATTGGATTTTAGATTATATATCGTTATCCGACAATATATGTAGATATATGTGCATTTAATAAATATCGTTATTTATGAAACTATGAATTTAATTATTGTGGAACTATGAAATTCTTTTTTCTTTTTTCTTCTTTCTTTTTTTTTTTAGAAAAAGAAAAAAAAAGAAAGAGGAATAACACAGAGAGAGAGAGAGAGAGAGAGAGAGAGAGAGAGAGAGAGATCGAAATAATACGTTTCAATTCGACGTATGTGTAGAAAAAAAAAAAAAAAAGAAAAAAGAAAAAAAAAAAAGAAAAAAAATTCGTTGGAGCAATTTTTATCAATTCGACGAATACGGTAACATATCGTTATCAAAAATTTCTCAATGATTTCATATAGCGTGGAATGTACAATAACGAAATTCAAATATATATGCATCGTCATAAGAGGGGTTTATTCGATTCATCGAAAGAAATCTAATTAACGTATTTAAAACGGTTCCACAATCGTTCAGAGATAAAATATTAATTTATACCGTAGTAACGTTTCACATCTTGGACGATTTGACGAGGATATAAAATTAATGAGTAACCCATCAGCGCCCGCGTATTCGACCTTTAAATATTCAAAGAAATTAAATATTTCTCTTCTTACTGATGCTTCAAAGGAAATGTTGGAGAGAATTCGCGCGAAGAATAAGAAAGAAAAAAAAAAAAAAAAAGAAAAAAGAAAAAAGGGTAGGGGTGGTGGTGGTGATGGTGGTGGGGGGGGGGGGGATGGAGGATAAAAGAAAAAAGAAAAAGAAGGAAAGAAAGGAAAAGAAGAGAAAAGAAAAGAAGGAACGAACGAACGAAAGGAGGAAAAAACTGAAAGGAGATATGTATTTACGATATTCGCTACGAATGAAGAGAGAGAGAAAGTATCTTGGAGAAGTACAATGAATTTACTCGAAGCATTCTCTTTTCATTTCTCTTTATCACTTTGGTCCTGATAATTGAACGAAATTATATTTATTACCTAGCCGTTAGAGATTGAAATTCCAAACGTAAGGACGAAAGGAGAAAGAAAAAAAGAAAAAAGAAGAAGGAAATAAGAAAGTAGGATAGAAAGAAATTTGTTAAAGACGTTCTTTAGCGATATGAAATTTCTAAACGATAATCTTCACTATAAGAAAATGCGACGAATCTCTTCCTTCGTTTTATGATAATATTCTATAAGGAAAAATTCAAACGTGTTTGGTATTATACACTATTATCTTTCTCTCTCTCTCTCTCTCTCTCTCTCTCTCTCTCTCTCTCTCTCTCTCTCTCTCTCTCTCTCTCTCTCTTTATGTGTATGTACATATATATATATATATATTGTATGTCATGTAATAAGGGAATATAAGATGTCGCAGGTGTGGTATAATCGTTATCGCGTGCTATGCGATAAGCGTTGTTTTAAATTTTATTAGGGAATTCCCTTTTTTTTTTTTTTCAAAACTAATTTGATTAATCCAATAATGATAGTTAAAACGTTTAAGATATGTATGTACTTTGAATATATTCTAAATTATTTATTTATATGAAAAATATTTTGATAACAAAGCTATAACGAATAAAATTGTTTCCATTGTTATAAATTAATTCATTTCAATTATGATATATATATATATATAGCAGACACGGAGCATAGAGGTGAACCAATTAAAAAGAACGTTGCTTGGTATAAAGAAGTGACATCATATGGTGCAAAAAATATTCTTTTTTTTTTTTTGCAGGTTTTTCAACGATGGAAGAAATTTCAATATCAAATTCATTTGTTTCAATGGTAGCATATCTTCATTTTTTTTTTTTCTTTTTTTATTCATCGTGCGACATGGAAACGAATTCAATGATATATAATAACGTGACTTGCATAATTTGGAATAAATATTAAAACAAACCTGTTGGTGTACTTTCGAATAATTATTAAATCACGTATTATATAAAACTATATATATATATATGTATACAGATAGATAGATAGATAGATACATAAGATATATAAATACATATTCACGTAATATAACGCATGTGTATTCCCATGAAAAATGTTGCTTTACGATCGTGACACGTTCGACGTGGAGGTTGGACTGTCGACATACAATTTAGGATGATGCGATATAAACGTTGGCGCGCTCAAAAAGGAGGAGTACCCTCCTATAAGTCGCGAAGATTTCGTCAGGCGAACGTGCTTTTCGAGCTTTATTACCGCATGGAATCAAATCGTGGCCGCACCCTCCTACGTGTTCCGCGTTAATACTCGACTGGGTTGCTGCTGCTGCTTGGATGCTGGCTGTTGCTGGCTGTTGCGCTGGCCGTCGAGGTAGTAACGGCGTAACTCGTTACGGCTTCATTTCGTGAAACACCACCGTCAACGAGAAAAATGTTCGTCGGAAAAGAAAAAGAAAGAAAGAAAAAGATATATATATATATATATATATATATATATATACATACATACATATGTGTATGTATGTATGTTTATATATCTATCTATATATATATATATAAATAGAAGAGAGAGAGAGAGAGGCTATGCTCGGCAGCGCGACTAGAGTTTTACGATTTAGCGCGAAAATCTTATTTTCCGCGCTTCGTCGCCCGTCCATGTCGTGAAACGTCGAGGAATTACTTCGTTCGGACTTTTATTTTCACGAGAAAAAGTACGACGTTTTTTCTCTCCTCTTTTCTTCCTTCTTTTTTCCTTTTCTCACCTTCCCTCCTTTCCACCTTATCCATCGATGATATTCTTTCAGAGGGAGGAAAAAAAAAAAAAAAAAGAAAAAAGAAACAAGAAATA
>NC_060971.1:3945825-3948325 GCF_910589235.1 Vespa crabro | reverse complement strand
TTTATTTCTTTTTCGTTTTCATTTTTCTTTTTTTTTTTTTTTTTATAGTTTTATTTTCGTGAGCTCGAAAAGAGAGAGCCTTTAATTTTCAAATCGGATACTTTTCATTTTGATCGATACTAATTTCGAAGGATGTGTTCAGCGGTCTCAATCTCCTCTCCTCTCCTCTCCTCTTCTCTTCTCTTCTCTTCTGTCCTCCTCCGCTCCGCTCTCTTCTGTTCTGTTCTGTTCTGTTCTGTTCAGTTCAGTTCAGTTCAGTTCTGCTCCGTTCTGCTCTGTTATTACGGTCAACAGAGTTCGCAAAGGAAATTAACATTTTCCGCTCGTGTTCCAAGTAATAATTATAAATAATGAAAAGCAAGAGAGGAAGGCTCGTTAACGAAGCTAACGTTCAAATCTAGTCTCTCTTATAAAAGACGATCGATCGGAAATATTTTTCGATTGCTTCTCATCGTTCTCTCTCTCTATCTATCTTTTTATTAGAAATTAAAGGACAAATTGAAAGAAAGCGGAATTCTTTGTTGAAATATCATCGTAATCTTAACATGGCTGGCAAGAAATAGTAATTGCCTTATGATTGTTACACGTCAATAAATTCGATGGTAACGATTAACAATAATTGTGACGGGAACCTTACTTTAAACCATTGGAGCAATTTTTAGTGATAGAAAAAAAAAAAAAAAAAAAAAAAAAAATATGAGGACAAAGGTTTGTATATACGCCAGGAGATAAATGTTACATCGGTCTGTGGACAGTAGCAGCAATACCAGCACCAACGGCAGCAGCTGCATCACCGAACTACACCTGCATGTACTACCGTTGCAACGTCGGTTGGACTGACAAAAAATTTTTCATCCGCGGTCTCTTCCTTCTCCACTTCCACGAAAGTTGTCACAACGTTCGGTCGCGCGATCGCAAATGAAATTCTACGCTTGGAGTATGTAACAAAAAAAAAAAAAAAAAAAAAAAAAAGAAACAAAAAAAACAAAAACAAAAAAAAAAAACAAAAAAAAGAACGAAAAAAAAAGAAAAAGGACAACAACAACAAAAAAGGAATAAAAAAAAAGAAAAAAAAACAGCTTCTGCTCGTTTCGTACATTCACTGGGATAAAAAAGAGCAGTAAAAAAGAAAAAAAAAAGAGAAAAAAATAAATAAATAAATAAAAATTGACTATTTTATAACGCTCTATACGACGATTCGATTGGAAATATTAGTTATAATAAAAGATATTGTCTAGATTTGTTGCGTTTTTAATTAACAAGGAATTGTTAATATTACGTCGTTGTTATTTATTATTTTCGTTTATTTAAAAAAAAGAAAAAAAAACAAAAAAAAAAAAAAAGAGAAAGAGAAAGATATAAAGAAAAGAAAGGAAAGAATTGAATCAATAACTTTGATTTTATTTTCTTAAATTATCTTTATTTCATTACGCCCTTGAGAACAAAGTGTAAATGGAAAGTTATTCAACAACTTGGTCGTTTAATTACGCGCTAACGACAAGGTCGATCGTCTTCATCGATGTCGAGCAATTGTAGGTAAAGAGAAAGAGAGAGAAAAAGAGAAAAAGAGAAAAAGAGAAAGTGAGATAGATAGATAGACCAGAAAGGAAAAGGGAGATAGAGATAGACAGAGACAAAGAGAAAGAGAAAGAGTGCTATAGAGAGAGAGAGAGAGAGAAAGAGAGAGAGAGAGAGAGAGAGAGAGAAAGAATAAAAAAAAAAGAAAAAAAAAACAGTCAAATGGAAGAACGGCCAAGTTTAACGAGGAGTCGGTTTGCGAGGACGAACGAAACGAGCGTTGGAATCCAGTGAACCATCCCGTCGAACGAGAGTTCCCCCATCCCTTTTTCCTCTCTTTTTTTCTCTCTCTCTCTCTCTCTCTTTTTTTTTTCTCTATCTCGATACATGTCAGACGGATGAGAGGGGGATGTCAACGATTAGCGAAGCGGCTGGAGGTTTATTGTTTAATGAGCAAATACTCGGAGCTAACGAGCCGAGATTACCTGCAAAGAAAAGATAGAGCCAATCGTTTTACGTAAAAATATCTGAACGATGAACGACGACTAACTTTACTCGTAGTCTTCTTCTTCGTTTTCTTCGTCTTCGTCTTCGTCATCTTCTTCGTTTTCCTCTGTCGTCTATGTCTTCGTCTTTATCGTTGTCGTTGTCGTTGTCGTTGTCGTTATCGTTGTTGTGGTTGTTACTGTTGTTGTTGTTGTCGTTATTAGGCTTGTACTAGTCTTCTACCGATACTTTTGATCGTCCCTTTTACTAAGGCTCCAGTGAAATATTCTCGTCTTTCCGTTGCTATTTTCCATCAGAGAAAACGCAAACCGTCTGTCCGCCAGCGGAGAGAAACATCGTACTCTTGGGAATTCAACCCGCTTGGTCCCAAGGTGATCATTTAACATCTCCACCGCGATTTCACGGTCTTAGCTTTGCTTCGAGCTCTTCCACATCTTTCCCGCTGGGTCTTAACTCGTCTCGTTCAAAAGGAATT
>NC_060971.1:3923325-3940825 GCF_910589235.1 Vespa crabro | reverse complement strand
AAGTCCAATGGTTGTATGAAAAAAAAAAAAAAGAAAAGAAAAAGAGAGAAACGGAAAATAAAAAGAAAAAGAAGAAATTCGGGGAGGGGGGGGTGGAGGGACGAAAAGAAATAACGAAAAACAAAGGAAGAATTATCTATTTAACAATATTTAAAGAAACTTTTATTTCCTTTCTCTTTTCAATTTTTTTTTATCACGTTTAACTATGTTCGTTCGCGCAACCGGTATTATTATTATTATTATTATTATTATTATTATTATTATTATTATCATCATTATCATTATTATTATCATCATTATTATTATTATTCTAATTATTATTATTATTATCCTCATCTCGTTACATTATTACTATATAATTTATACGAGCCGATGTAAAATAAAGTTCATCTTGTGAAAATGTATACCACGACTACGTTGAATAATAATAAACTGTAGATTTTATGGAAAGAGCGAAAACCGAAGCGTGCTTTTGAAAATAGAGAGAGAAAGAGAGAGAAAGACTGTGTATTATTTCTAGAAAGTTCATCTATAATCATCGACAATTCGACGATCGTATTATCTATGTTCCCTTATTAATCATTTTTCTGTAATACGATTTTATCTAATAATTACTGAATAGACTGATCAAATTGTATTTAACATCGTAAAAGTTCCTTTTTTCAAACCTTCTACGTATATTCATGATAAATTTAAAAGCTATATTGCTTTTTTATTTCATCGTTGATTTTCAATGTAGTACAATTGAATTCTATTTAAGAGAAACATAAAAGAATATTAAAACCTATGCGCACGTCAATTGAAACGTTGTCTCTAATCAAAAAGAAAAAGGAAAAGAAAAAAAAAAAAAAAAAGAAAAAAAAAAGAAAGGAGAGTAAAATAAAGAGAAAGATAGAGAAAATCAAATGAGAAGAAATATTCATTCCGGTTAATTCGTAACACATTGATTCTCGTAACAGAAAGTGATAGTAAATTAATGCAACCTTAACATTTACAACAGCGAGATATTATATTTATCTAATAGAGTAGAACTGATATTAAATATAAGTTAAAACGAAATAGAAATTATTTGCCGGCAATGTTAACCAATGTTATCGTGTATATATATATATATATATATATATATATAATGTGTATGTATGTAGGTGCATACGGGTATGCAGCTGCATATGTATGATATAAAACAAAATATATGCAATTGCATGCATGTATATGCATGATATATAACGATAGACCTCCAACAAAGTCAATATAAAATGCAATAATAAATATTTATCGTAAAATACAATAATTAATATTTACTGATATATAATAAAAAATGTTTCTTTTTATGTACAATATCATCGCCGATGATTTATGATGTAAATAAAATAAAATATGAAATATAAGAATAAAAGAAATAAAATAAGAATATAAGATGTATCATTTATTTCAAACAACGTTAATATAATTCTTTTTAAATTCGATATAATTATTATCAAAGGGACGTAGAAACGAGTGAATTTATTTGTACGTACTATAAACACGTGGATATTAATTTATACATTAATTTGATCACAAATATGTTAATTCGTAAACAATTATAAAACGATTTGGATAAATCGTACAACGAAACATTTTTAATGACGTATAATTAATTAAATGAGAAAAATTATTCTCATCGTAAAATTATCGTAAAATATGATACAGTGTATAATTATTATCGATAAAAGTTTTCAAAGTATATAATAAAATTATCGAACTATCTTGAAATATGTAATCTATAGGTATGTACATAAATATATATATATATATATATATATATATATATATATATATATAATAAAACGACGAATATTATATATTTATCCTAGATAGATATCAATAGGATCTTTTTATGCGTTCTACATTTTCTTTAGTAGACATAGTTGTGAACTAAAGAAAATGTCATAAACCCTTCGAAATTCAACGTATCCTTCGTTTCCACTAAGACTTTCTACCTACGATAAGGGAAAAATACGTTTGGTATCTAACTTTTCGAAAAGGGCCGAGATGAAAACCTTGTAAAAACTTTCGCATCACTGAGCGAAAATTGTAAGGTGTGAGAAGGAGGATGAGAAGGAAAAGGAGAAGAGAAGAGTGAGTGAGTATGTATAAGTATATGTGCGAGAAAAAAAAAGAGAGAGAGAGAGAGAAAGAGAGAGACAGAGAAAGAATGGATGATAAAGGAAAAAGAGAGAGAGAGAGAGAGAGAGAGAAGGGAGATACGAACCTTGAGCATCGCAAGTAACTCGTCTCGTTTCGCCTGTCCTTAACCATCCTTTTCGCTTCCCTCTAAAACTTTGTGCACGTTCCAACTCCAGTGGATGAACTCGCGAACTATCGAATCGGATATTTCGTCGAGGTTACGTACTTGACTAACGCTTCTACGCGACTCCACCTTTCCGAACAAATGCTTTCTTTCTTTCTCTCTCTCTCTCTCTCTCTCTCTCTCTCTCTCTATATATATATATATATATATATATATATATATAATATATATATATATTCGCTATCTCATTCTCTCTTTCATACTTTTTCTATTCCCTTCGTTCTATATACATTACATGAACACATACGCACTCTCTCTCTCTCTCTCTCTCTCGAACTTTTTCTACTAAGAAAGCGAACTATATCTGCCTCGACAACTTTCGAAAATTTATGGTATATCAAGAATATTAATAAAAACTATGCTCGGATAAAAGTTCATTTCTTCTTCTACCTTTGAATTCTTCATCGTCCTTCAATAATCAAAATTCGTCATAAAAAGTTATTTAGAATTATGAATGAAGAGATTAAAGTCTATTGTGATTCAACGATTGCGTTAGGATATATCCGATAAACAAACTTCGATATTAATCATATCTTCGTCCCTTTTGACTTTCGTCCTCGTAGATACGACAAATTTGAGGATAGGAGATAATTACGATACCGCGTCATAGTAGAGGCAGAGCTCGCGTCATTTTCGCGAGGAAGTTCTAGAAGACGTATGAAAGACGAAGAGAGAAAGGCAAAGATACATAAAGCAAGAGAAAGAGATAGACGATACTACTATTCAACGCTATCGTGTTCTTTTTCTTCTTCTTTTTTTTTCTTCCTTCGAGCGTCTGATTCTCTCTACGGCGCGACGTCGGTGTGCTTGTCAACCGTGAGCGAGATAAATGAGCTAATTTTCCAAGGCTCGTGAAACGACGACAGTGACGGTGATATTGCAAGATAGACTAGAATCTTTCCTACTTTCTTAGATGTTTACGATCGAGCTAACAACATGAGGTAAGTCCCGTTGAAAATAATATTTTAATAATTTATAATAATAAATGAGTATATATATATATATATATATATATTTATATTTAATTTATTAACATATAAAAATTATACATAATATATATACATATTATAGGATATATATTAATATATACTTATATTAAAAAAATGAGATGTTTGTGTATATTTTTAATAGAATTATGTGTATCTTTCTCTCTTTCTTTTTTTTTTTTCATTCTCTCTCTCGCACTCTTTCTATTTGAGCAAAATATCAGACGTAACTCGTATGAACATAGTTAGGGGAGGATAAAGCAAAAGAAGAAAAGGTAAGAGAAGGTGGAGGATGCGAACGGTGCAACGAGCCGAGGCTACAACTCAGCGTCGCGAAGCCACGGAAGCGAAGGCAAAATGCGAAGGCGAAACACGAAAGCAAGAGAAAGGCGAGTGAATGCCAGCGCAAACGTTAGAGAAGGCAGTCTCGAGCGAGAAGATGAAGAGCGTGGGATAATATTATGCTTTCATTGGAGCACCTGAGTCACGTTAGAGCCGCGTGCTGAGACGCTCGACGATCTCCCTCTGTTTCTGTTGCTGCCGTTGCTCCTACCGTTGTTCCCGCCATTTCACCGCTCTCTCGTATTATATTTTAACTTTATAATCGCAAGTATTGTACAAGGGCGATTATTTCACTTTTTATTATTATTATTATTATCGTTATTATTATTAATTTATTTATTCATAAGAAAAAAAAAAAGAAAAAGAAAAAGGAAAGATATAACGTTCACGGACCAGATCTAAAACGATTTATATATTTGTTAAATAATCAACAAAATTTTTTCAACTATCTTGACATTGTATGTATGTGTGTTATTATTATGAATAATAATATAAATAATAATATATATATATATATATTATTATCTATATATTTAGAAGATAATTATATAATTATCTTTTATATCTGATATAGCTTAGAAAATTAATATAATATATAAAGAGATAATATAAATCCGATTAAGTTAAATAAGTAATAAAATCAGATGTTTAAATCATGATAAAAGAAAATTCTTTTTTATAATAATTACAATTGCATGTTATCAATAAAATATTTAGAATAGGTTGATGTAATTGATTTGAATGATTATATTTCTTAAATCATGTCAATTAAGAAATTGATTTCTTTTTGAAATACGAAAACGAGATACCTTGGGGAAAGGAATTTCTAAAATGTAATATAAAGAAAAAGAGAACTTAAAATATGAAAGAAATAAAAAGAAGAATTAAGAATTATGTATATACGCTCGTACCTCACTATTAACCTCACATAATCGATCACCGCTTTCAACTGTTAACAACTGACTAATTGAATCTTCTCTTATTCCATTGAAATCGCTGCGCGGTGCATTGTATTGCAACGATTGATGATTATTGCAAATTCGCTTGCGGCTACAATCGTTCGTCCATTCAAATAATTATTATTGTTCGTGAAAAAAACAAAAAAAACAAAAAACAAAAAAAAGAAAGAAGAAGAAGAAAGAAAGAAAGAATTTCTTGCTCGAGGGAAAAGAAAACGAAAAAAAAAAAAGAAAACAAACGAAAAAAAAAGCAAAGAAAAGAAAACAAAAATTCTTACGAACAACATTATCAATCGTACAAATTATAGATTTCATATTGAATGTATATATATATATATATATATATATATATATCAATCGACAATAATTAATTCATTATCGACTTATGTGATCATAACTTCCTATTTCCATTTGTCCTTGTAATTTCCGATCGGACGTTAGAAAAATGCTAAGACTTTTTCTAAAGGTCGATTCTTCAGATTCTTCTTTTTTCTTAGGCCATTAGTTGCGATGACAAAGAACATTCCATGACGAAAAATATGTTCGTTCTTTAATAGAACGACACGTAATCGTACTGCGTCCCACCATAAGTAATAACATTTTCTCTTCTCCCTCTTTCTCGCTCTCACTTACTCTCTTTCTCTCTCTCTCTCTCTTTCTGTCTGCCCTTAAAGGCCCTTACCGTACCCCCTATTCGTACCCCGTATTCCCGACATATTCGATCATAATTCTTTGCTACGCCTATTAGATCACGCTTCGGCGTCCCTTTCGTACAGAACCAAGATTGCTTTTGGTATGGGAAGAAGAAAGCTACGGTAATATCGTAATACTATGCGAAAACGTGACGGGGAAAATTTATCTGTTTGGTCGACGAGTCTCGGGCTTACGTTTATCAAAGACACGCTTTATCCGTACAAATGAGAACGAGGGAAAGCATTGCATTCAAAACGTAGTAAGAGAAGCTCGAAAATCTTCTTGGATTCTTCGTTCCAAGGATTACAACATTAAATTTACGTCTTACAATTGCGTGTACGAAGTCATTCGATAATAATAATTTTTTGAGGATAATCTCGCGGGTAAATAAAACTCGTAAAAAAAATTTAACGCTAACGAGATCGCGTAAGGAAACGTTATGTTTCTCTTCTCAGACAGTGAGATAGAGAGAGAGAGAGAGAGAAAGAGAGACAAAAGAAAAAAAAAACAAGAATACAAGAAAAGCAAAAAGAAGGAGGTAAAAAAGAAAAAGGAAATAAAATGCACCCCTTCCATATCTTTATTTTTGTCTATTTCGTGTTCACACCAGTAAAAACGAAAAGACGAAACGAGCTAGATAATATAATGGTTTCATCGTGGCAGCGCACACTCGAGTCACGTTACAGAAAGAGAGAGACAGAGAGAGAGAGAGAGAGAGGGAAGGTTCTTCCAAGTCCACGCGTGCAGCTCGCTTTGTTCCACCATTTTAGCAGATTGCACCCTCAAGGATTTAGACGAGATCCGATTCGGAATCCTTCTCCGAGAACGTATCCTCTTTCTACGGTAACCCTTTTTTTTTCTTTTTTCATTTTTTCTTTCTTTTTTTTTCTTTTTTTTTTTTTTTAAACCTCTTACCTTCTGTATGGGCACACACAAGCCCTTCGATATTACGAATGATCATAGATATGACGGGATATCCACGGGAATATAAAAGGTAACTTTCTTGCTTTTACTATCCAAACTCGATATTATCTCTTTTTGTGGGTTTTACGAAAATCCACGATAGTGATAGTGTGTCTCTCTCTCTCTCTCTCTCTCTCTCTCTCTGTGTGTGTGTGTGAGAGAGAGAGAGAGAGAGAAAAGAATGTTCTCACGATTTTTAACTTCTTCGTTCTTTTTAAAACGATGCTAACAATCCCCGCGAGTATATATCTATCTCGAAAGGTAGAATCGAATTCGTTTCGATCGAATTAACGAGCCAAAGAAAAAAAAAAAAAAAGAAAAAAAAAAACAGAAGAAGCATCATGAGAAAAGAACTTTTTATCTTCTTCTTCTTACGTTCTCTATAAAAGCATCTGTTTGAGATCGTAGATAACGTCACGAACGAGACCGTTTTTATTTGCATAAGAAGATATATATATATATATATATATATATATATATATATATATATATATATATATTCAACTTCTTTTTCTTCCTCTCCCGCACCCTTTTTTTTATTCCCCTCCCTTTATGCGTATTACAAAGAAAATAAGGAGAGAATGACGACGACCAATGAGAAGGCTACTTTCTCTTAATCTTTATGGATTCCGCTTCGTGATATTTTTGTGCGCTCAGCGAGAAGAATTTTCAACTCTGTTCACGTAGAATCACGACTTATTTCTCCCACATAATCGAGCGAGAACACGGTTGGACTGACGGTACCGCAGTTAAGGAGGAATGGAAAAGAAGAAGAAGAAGAAGAAGAAGAAGAGGAAGAAGAGGAAGAGGAAGAAGAGGAATAGGACGAATGGTAAGAGAAAAACTACTATAGTAGTGGTAGTCGTAGTAATGGTAGTTGTGCTAGTAGTAGTAGTAATAGTAATAGTAATAGTAGTGGTGGTAGTGGTAATAGTAAAAGAAAAAGAAGAGAAGAGAAGGAAAGGAGAAAGAGAGAGAGAGAGAGAGAGAGGGAGAGAGGGAGAAAAAGAAAGAGGAAGAGAGAGAAGAACGTTTTCCTTTCCCAAGTGGCTAAACCACCTTCGATTTGTAATCCAGACAGAGACGCATACGCGTCTAGATTTACAGAAGGTTTTCTCTCGTGCGAGAAAGGAAGTCGAAAAGGTAGAAGGGAGAAGCGAAATAGGAGGTAAAATAGGTGTGAGTAAAGAGGGGAAAGAGAACCGTAGAAGAGGATAAGTAGAGGGGATGAAAATGGAATGAGAAATATGTATAGGCAAAGTCGTCCTAGAATACGATGACGATACGATATGGATAAGTGGACGGCGAGATATCGCGATAGAAGAAGGACGGAAGTAGGTGAGGATGACCTTTTTCATGTCAGAAATGAGAAAAAGAGAGAGAGAGAGAGAGAGAGAGAGAGAGAGAGAGAATAGTGGTCATGGTATTTCGATTCAAAGGAGCAATAACAGGAGAATACGATCCGTTTCTAACTTCACGGTCACTGACGTTCTCGAATTACATCCCTTCCTTGTTCATCCTCCTACCCTTACCTATATATATATATATATATATATATATATATATATATACATATATATATATATATGCATATACATGTACACACACACACACATATATATATTTCATCTTTGTTGATGTTAGTTGTCGTTGACGGAATATTCGTCGTAACCATCGACGTTACGTACAATGCAAACGTCGCGACGTTTTTCCAGTCGGCGAGCTCACAACGTTTGTTGTAATGCACGGTTATCTTTCTCTTTCTCTCTCTCTCTCTCTCTCTCTCTCTCTCTCTCTCTCTCTCTCTCTCTCTCTCTCTCTCTCTCTACCCACCTCTCCCCCCTGTCTCTATCCCTCTTTCCCTTTTCTCTTGCTTTTTGCACAAATTCAAATCCTCCCAAGGGGGAGGATTCTCTAGCTTGCTTTCATGTTCAGTTGCAACTGTTGTTGTCGTCGTTGTCATTGTCGTTGTCATCGTTGTCGTTGTCGTTGTCGTTGTCGTTGCCGTTGCCGTTGTCGTCGATACACTACTTGCCACGAGAAGTACACCGTGTGTTTTCGCTCACTTACCAACCGTTCCAGATAGTGGAGATCGTGTAAAAACGCAAGAGAAATGTAAAGAAAAAAAGGAAAAAAAGGAAAAAAAAGGGAAAAAGAAAAAAAAAGGAAACAGAAAAGGAAAAAAGGAAAAAAAAGGAAAAAAAGGAAAAAGAAGAAAAAGAGAACGATAAAAGAAAGAGAGTATCCACGGAATTCTATCTTTGCTAGAGTCGCTCGCAAAGAAGATTAAGCACGCTCTCAAGCACGTCGCGCGTTTCGCATCCTCTCTCTATCTCTCTCTCTCTTTCTCTCTCTCGTATCCGAAACTCCTCGACCCTTTTCTTTCCTTTCACGTTTTCCTTTTTACAAGTCTCTCTCTCTCTCTCTCTCTCTCTCTCTGTCTCTCTCTCCTTGTTTTTTTCCCTCTTGCGATCTCTCGAGAGTTCACCTTTGGGAAAAAGAGAGAAGTTAAAAGAGAAAAAAGGAACAATATTTTTTTAAGCAATTTTTATATATATATATATATATATTTATTTGTGTGTATATATATATATATATATATATATATATATATATATATATATATACTTATATATAGTACGATGATTAACGAGTATTTTGATAAGAATGAATTTGTGGAATAACGGATATGCTCTTCCCATTGAAGGAAACTTGAAAGGCAAGCAGGAAGAGCAAAAGGCAAATTGCAACGCGAACTATTTGCTCGTAGAAAACGGGAAAAGAGAGTATAGGAGGAGGAGGAGGAGGAGGGGGAGGGGGAGGAGGAGGGGGAGGAGGAGGAGAATGAGAATGAGGACGAATAAGGGAGGGTGACGTAGCGAACGGAAAAGGGGTGGCGTTATGACGCGTAATTAACGACCGACGGATGACGTCGGCTGGATCGAACATAAACCTCTATACACCGTCCAAACGGAAATAAATTTCCATCAGCGGCCATCGTTGTCGTTTATCCTTAAATATCCACGGGCAACACTGTATTTCGCGATTTCTCGTTAACCCTTTTTTCTCTCCCCCTCTCTCTCTCTCTCTCTCTTTTTTCACCCCGTCCTCTTGCATCCGATAAAACGCGTTCCCTATATCGAATTTACGTGCTAAATTTCTCACGAGTGATTCCGACAAAAAAAAAAAAAAAAAAAAAATAAAAAAAATAAAAAAAAAAAAAAAAAATAAAAAAAAAGAAACCAAAAAAAAAAGAAAAAAGAAAGGGAAAAAAAATATCCAACGCGTTTGACGTTGCAAAATTCATGCGGTGTGTAACGCGACGACACAAGGAAGAAGCGCAGTTACGTTAATTAAATACCAGAGAGAAAATTGGTATTTAAATGGGAGAATAAAGACGTGTCGTCGTCGTTGGTTGAAGAAAAAGAAAAAGAAAATGGAGAAACAAAAAAAAAAAAAAAGAAAAAGAAGGAAAAAGAAAGATAAACAAAAGGAAAGGGAAAAGGAAAGAACAAAAATAAGGAAAGGTAAAGAATGGGGGGGGGGGTTACGAGAAAACGTTAACGTAGATCTAAATTCTTATGGAAAATGCTCATTAGATAAGCGTGCCTTCTCGTGCAAAAGGGCCACCCAAAAATGAACTGTACGCAATGACGAGAATGTGGTAGGAAGTTTTACTACTACTACTACTATTACTATTACTACTACTACTACTACTACTATTATGTATCGAGTCTACTCTTACTCGACGAAATTACTTGCTAAGTGAAAATATTCCCAGAAGTATGTGTTTGTGGAGAGAGAGAGAGAGAGAGAGAGAGAGAAAATAAGCGTATCTTTTTTCTTTTTTCTTTTTTTTAGGTGAAAACTTATCTCAAGTCGTTTTTCTTTTTTCATTTTCTTTTCTTGTTTTCTGTCAAGACAGATAATATTTGCGAGGAAATATGAATAATGATACATAATAGATGATATGAATATAATACATAATTGATAATAATCTTTATAATGAAACATGACTCGTTATCTTGATACGATGTATTATATAACACATTGAAAATTATTATAATAAAAGTCTTGACCGTACGGGTAATACGAAGAAAATGTGATCTTTCTAATGAGACATGATTTTGATCAGAATATATTTATAAATTAGATATGAAATATTATTTTCAAATAAATAATTTATATCGTTGAAAGAAAAATATATTTTTGCGGGGTGAACTTGATAATGTAATAAAATTTCGATTAAAAGTTTATCGCGTTATATTAAGGATATATTAAACGGATAATAATGAAAAGGAAAAAGAAAATAGAAAAACAAAGGACAGAGAGAGAGAGAGAGAGAGAGAAAAGGAATAAAAAAAGGAATAAAGAAGGAAGAAAAAAAGAAATCGTGAAAAGAATACCTAGAAATATCTACGTTAGAAATTGAAGTTAATTAAGATGTTTGTGTGTTTGTGTGTGTAGTAGTAGTAGAGTTATATCGGGTGTAAATAAATTCATCATTTAACAATCTCTTCCAGCATCTATTATTGCATTCTCAGCTTCCTCTTTTATATTTATTATATATTCTCAATCTTAATCTTTGAATAGAAAGCACGTTGCGCATAAAGGAAGAAGAGAAACGTGAACAACAAAATCGTTCTCTTAGCGTGGAAAATGTTATCGTTCAGAAGGTTGCCCTCGGGTACCGGGTGTGCACTTTGTACCACAGTATAGTCGACCAATAACGGAGAAGAACGATTTCAAATTAAGCGTTATAAATTTTAATAAACGCCCTTTTCTCCTTGCTCGTATTCGTTAGTACGTGATGGTGTCGTGTTGTTATCTCTTGCGAACTTATAGGATAGAACTTCTGCTTACTTGTGTCGTCGAAATGAAAGAGAGAGAGAGAGAGAGAGAGAGAGATGCTATGGGTACAACACGTTTGTATGTGTATATATGTGTGTATGTGTAAATTGCAATAAACGTGCAAGATAGTTATTCACTTCGTAAAATGAAAGCATCTCGTTCTAGGTAGATAAGCAAAACGATCGTTATTCGCACAGCTATGAATACTTTGGAACAATTTATCTAACGGACGACGATACTCGAAATCGATTATGGATACATTAAAAAAGAATGGATAAAAGTATACTTCTAACGTGTACTTCAACCTGTCAATCTTACTTTCTATCTATCTCTTTCTATTTGTATGTATGCGTATACGTACGTATATTATATATATATATATATATATTATATATTATATATATATATTGAAACACGTTACAATTTCTCGATATAACACCTTTTCTTCAACGCGTTACGAAAATCCGACTCGTTCCATTCCGATCGCAACGATTATCACTAGGTGTGTATGTACAAGCACGCTTTAATCACCATGGTGATTTATAGTCTCTGCGCACGCGAGGGATCA
Organism: Vespa crabro; assembly: GCF_910589235.1. Lineage (NCBI taxonomy): Eukaryota > Metazoa > Arthropoda > Insecta > Hymenoptera > Vespidae > Vespa > Vespa crabro. Next base: position 3,929,113 of record NC_060971.1, on the reverse strand, counting down.
GAATCGAACATAGTACGTGTGTTGCAAGGGTTGCACGTATGTCGGGTACGTTAGCGTTGTCTATATTTGCCAGCTCCGATAGGCGGAAACGTTCGCCGTCCCGCGAGAGAGAGAGAGAGAGAGAGAGAGAGGGGGGGGGAGGTGAGAGTGAGAGAGAAAAAGAGAGACAGAGGGACGATCCAAAATAAAAATGAAAAAGAAAAAAAGAAAAAAAAAACAAGAATAAAAAAAAAAAAAAAAAAGGAGAGGGAAAAAAAGAAACAGGAACAACAATTGACACAACGAAAAAGAAATAGGGAGAGATAAAAATAGGGGTGGATGCTTGTGCGGAAACATTGGCCGCCGAAAAAAAGAAATAAAAAATAAAAAATAAAATGAAATAAAATAAACAAAGGAAGAAGAAAAAAATGAATGATCAAAGCGTATTCTCGATAGTAAATACTCGTATCTATTCGATATAAGATAATGGTTATTTCTCTATCCTATTTTTTTTATTTTTCATTTATTTTCTAATGGCAAATATAAAATATTCCCTATCGCAATATCACGAAACAATATGATCGACCATGGGGACAATAGGACAATGCCATGGGATTTGAAAAGAAAAGTTTAAAACGAGGAAAAATATTGAGCGAGAAGTATGTCCTTTTCGTTTCGTTCTTAACGTCGTACACGTTTAACGTCTCAACTAAATCAAAGTTTATTGTTTTCCACCGAGCATCTGCCGTGCAAATGAGAAAAGTTTTTCTACTTTTCCACGAAATTTGAAAAAAAGAAAAGAAAAGAAAAGGAAAAAAAAAGAAAAGAAGAGAAAAAGATGGAAAAGGAAAAGGGGGGAAAAAGATGAAAAAGAAAACACAGAACCGGGGTGTCTTTCACGTTTTTTTCAAGATTCTACGAGAAATGAGAGGAAAAAAAATTCTTAGAGCAGCTTTATACATATGTATACACATACACACACACCCACACACACACACATATATATATATATATATGTACCAACGAAATTTGTACCCCCATTGATGTACTTTCAGCTCTCAAAAATATCATAGTAAAAGCAAATGAACAAAAGAGAGAGCGAGAGAGAGAGAGAGAGAGAGAGAGAGAGAGAGAGAAGTTCCAAACCAAGAAGCATACTAATTATGAAAACGTATGTACTCTTGTAACGGGCGACAAATGGCGACGTTACACGAGCTGTCTGAAAAAAAAAAGGAAAAAGAAAAAGAAGAAAAAAAAAATGACAGCCACGACGACGACGACGACGACGACGACGACGACGACGACGACGACGACGACGACGAAGAGTAAGAGGCCGACGAAGTCGACGACTACGTCGTCGACGGTGAGGTCGATGGCATACGCCCCTTTCAAGCGTTCACTCGTAGAATTTATCCCGGAACAAAAACACGCGAAAAAGAGAAGAAGCCTCGCGTTTGTATTTTCCACTCGCAAAGTTCAGATTCCCTGTACTTCGTATTTGCACGCATCGTTGACCCGTTAGGGACTTTCCCCTACTTTCACCCCCCACCCTTTACCATCCACCATCCACAACTTGCCTTCCACTCCCTCCTCACTGAGACCGCACAATAAACAGAACTGCAAATGAGACTCTCTCTCGTTCTCTCTCTCTCTCTCTCTCTCTCTCTCTCTCTCTCTCTCTCTCTCTCTCTCTTCATTCGACGACGCAGTCTTTTCTCCTCTTCGCTATATTTTCTCTTCTTTCTTTCTTCCTTTCTTTCTTTCTTTCTTTTTCTTTATTTCTTTCCCTTTTCATCCTATACCAAATTTTTTACCCCTTTTCTCTTTGCCCTCCTTTTTTCCTCCTCTTTTTTTTTCCCCCTTCCGCTCGCAGTTGATTCGTACGAAATTAGTCGAGATTTTCTGGCAAAACCATAACGCTGATTACTTGCTGTAAAAATAGAAAGAAAGAAAAAAAAATTAAAAAAAAAAGAAAAGAGAGAAAAAAAAGAAAAGAAATTGTTATTTTTATCCATTCATTTTGATTAGAATTCATTTGCGATAATTATCGTATTCCATTTAAAATTCCATACGTTTTTTCGTAACTTTTTTCATAAGATTTTTTTGATTAACCACCGAGATCGATCGATCAAAATACATTGTCTTTTGTTAAATAATCACTACAATCAAATTTGTTTCTATCACGATGAAAGAATTATATTATAATGCGAAAATTATGATAAGTGATAATATTCTATTGAAAGTACAAATGTATTAACAACAAGTGTAAGTATGACTTATAGGTCGTATTTAAAAAAACAAAAAAAAAAAGAAAAAGAAAAAAAAAGAAGAAAAAAAAACTATTAATGTATTCAATCATGCGATTACAAAGTTAAATTAAATTATTTATATTATTTTATATAACATATTATAACTTTCTCATATTACATATATACAAATTTAGAATTCTAATTTCGATTTTAAAATGTAATATCGTAATATAAATGATAATTTCAAAAGTTTCACTTTAATCAAATGTCACGATCGTTCGTCGGTAATAAAATCAAGAAGAAAAGAAATAAATAAATAAATAAAAAATTATATGGTATCGTAAAAACGAAAAAGAAAAAGTAAAAGATAAAATAAAAGAAAGAAAGAAAGAAGAAAAGAAAAAAAAGGGACGGAGAGTAAAAGTTTAAGCATGAGTCTCGCAACTATACCTAACCCTTCTCCCTTTCCCTTTTGATTTCACCCTCCTCGTTAACGATAGCATGATGTTACAACGTTTGGAATAAGGTCTTCGACAAGAATACGATCGAAGAACACGATCACCTTCGTATACCTTTGAACGTCTATTTTAGCAGCCTATATATCTACATATATATATATATATATATATATATATATATATATATATATATATATATATACCTTCACCTTAGCCGCTCCACCTACACCTCAACCCTTCTCCATCTATTCAAACGATTCTACACACTACACCCTTTCCTCTATTTCTCTTTTTCGCGGGTGGTACCCCTCATCCGAAAACAAGAAATATATGCTAAATTTATGCGGCTCCAACGATAAATTTGCATAGCAGATACTAGGTATTCGTAGCCGTGGAATAGAGCAAGCTGTGCAGCTACGATAACGTGAAAGATCGTCGGCCGTTCTACGTACATACGTACCTACCTACCTACCTACCTACCTACCTTCTCTTCTCCACGTTGCTTACGTATCATGTATAAGTAAAATGTATAAGTGTGTGTTATACTTCGGCCAACGTTTTGGAACAGAGAAACTTATATAGTAGAGCACGGTTTTCTTCATGTGTATCTCTCTCTCTAGCTCTCTCTATCTCTATCTCTTTCTCTGTCTCTTTCTATTTCTCACGTGCACTAACTTTATCGTCTTCGTACTTCTCTCTCTCTCTCCCTCTCTCTCTCTCTCTCTCTCTCTCTCTCTCTCTCTCTCTCTCTATCACATGAGTCTTAATCAGACAAAAGGAGAAACTTTAACTCTTCTGTAATCGTACGTGTTTCTCTTAGAACATTCAAACATAAATTACATTTATCGGTTCCCTTAATATTACTCTTTTTGTTCGATTAACCCTCACGATTGTAGGCTCGATTGATTTTTTTTAATGAATCTTTCCTTTCGTTTCCCTCTTTTTTTCTTTTTTTTTTTTTTATTGGTTTTTTTTCTTCTTCTTCTTCTTCTTGTTATTTTGCGGCATATCGTTTGATTGCAATCGTAAATATTCTTACGATAAATCCAAAAGAAAAATTGAGGTTAATATATATATATATATATGTAGATATTTTCTCTTCTTGTCCGGTTTTATATCTACTATATTTCGTGATTGGATTAAAATTTGAAAGAGGTCGTCTCGCAGTTTTCCACCTTTTTATAAAATTTATCTGAACCACTTCGTTACTTCAACGTAACGTCATACCTTATTCCTCGAGTTTGCACTCAAGAAGAATAGAATTCTGACTGGATAGAAACTAGTAGAAAGTGGCTTTCTTCCTTTTCATATCTCTTCCCTCTCACTTTCTTCAACGAGGAATATTATTCTTCAGAAAATCCACATATAGACCAACAAACACGGAAACGAACAGATACACGCACGAATAGGACACATACGTAAGCAAACACGCGAACCAACAGACACACAGATATAAAGACAATTCCGAGACTGCAAAACGTAGTAGTAGTAGAAGCATTCAAACGTGTAGCTCATTTTGCGAAAACCTACAAATCCCATTCGTCCACGCAAATACTCACCAATCTTTCTACTTCCAAGTTTCACATGGGTTGGGACCATTTCCCTTCCTCCCCCCCCCCACCACCACACCCCACCCCATCCATCTATACCACCTCACCATCCAACTGTCTACTACTCTTTTCGTTCGCTAGAAATCGACTGCACGTCGAAGATTGGCAAGGTACGGATTCTAGCTTGTAGTGGATAGAAAACGAATTTCGGACGTACACGACGAATTACTCGATCGAAGGAAAACGAACCGATCGACTGTTTCGTTCGAATGACAAAATCGTACAAAGCTAACCTTGATGAAAGTACTTTTCTCTCGTCGGACCACGTGAAATTACCGTGAAACTTTATGCGATTTTTATTGTTACGATCTCTCTAATTTGTATTCGATCGTTTCGAGTTAATCTTTAAAAAAAGAGAAAAAAGAAAAAAAAAAAGAAATAAAATGAAAGAAGAAAAAGAGCTATATCTACCGCGATATTTTATCTTGAAATGATAATAAGTAAATATATTATATAAATATATATATATATATATATATATATATATATATTATATAAAATAAATTATAGTAAATTGTATATGTATATAAAGTTACGGATTTTTAGACTTTTACCATATTTTTATTTTGAGCGATATTTAAATTAAATCATTTAAATAAAATTTCTAAATTTTCGATAAGTATGATAAATACTTTAGTATAAAATATATAATAATAATAATAATAATAATAATAATAATAATAATAATAAAAAATGTTCAATTATATTCCCTTATATTAAATATATTTTCATTTGTGCTAATATAATTAACATTATACTTTATTATTATTATTATTATTATTATTATTATTATTATTATTTTACGATTAATATTAATCTTTCAATTATTATAACATATTGTCCAACGATCGATTATAATAAAACCTATTTTAAATTCTTAGTTAAATGAAATCCCAAATAATATATGTCGAATTAGATTTATTCGAAATATCAATCATTCGTCGACATTATCAAATCGAATTATTATCAATCAAAGAGAGAATCGTCGTCATTGAAAAAACGATTGGATCAAAGATCATTTACCATAAGAATACGAAGTCATTTAATGAAAGTATAGTACGTTCACTTGGCACTTAGGAAAACGCTGAACGTTATAGGAATCTTCTTCCTCCCTCTTTCATCTCCTCCTCCTCCTCCTCCTCCTCTGCCTCCTCCTCCTCCTCCTCTGCCTCCTCCTCTTCACCACGCAATCGTTTCGATTCGAAACTCTACCGGCAGATACGAATTTCCTAAATCCGGACCTTTGTGTCCGTTTCCGTAACGGCTATCCCGAGAGAGGCTCCTAGATTCGATTTCGAGGGATTGCTCTCTTTCTCCCTCTCTCTCTCTCTCTCTCTCTCTCTCTCTTTCACTCACTCATCCTCTTGTGACCCTCACCCTTTTCTTCTTTCTTTCTCTAACTCGTGACAAAGCTTGGTGATATCGCTGCCAGGAACTTGAGTCACCGATTCAGTTCGAACATTCTTCTCTCTTCTCTTTTTCTCTTTCTTCC
>NC_060971.1:3913325-3918325 GCF_910589235.1 Vespa crabro | reverse complement strand
TTTCATTCTTTCCTCAATTCCCTCTTTTCGTCGCAAGGATAGTTTCATTTCCTTATTTCTGACAAAAGAGTATACCAAGATGAAATAGAAAGAGATAGCTAGCTAGCTAAATAGATAGATAAAGAGATATGTAGATAGATAGATAGACAGAGACAGAGATAGAGAGAAAGAGACCAGTTCAAGGATAATTCGATCGAGTGTGCCAACGCTACGGGCTGCAGACGTAAATTAACTTCGTTACTTTGTTGAGAGTCCAGCTCTAATGGTGCAATTAATGAAATGTTTCCTTCCAAACGGTGTAGAATAATAAGTTCGATATTTGGTAGTAAAGAAAAGGAAAGAACATTCTTATATTACAAATATCTTTCTTATCTCTTACGATATCTCATCGATTTTTTTCATTTCGATATTATTCAAATCGAAAAAATTATATTCCTCTTTTGACTTCTAATTTATTAAATATATACATATATATAACATTCATAATATTCTTATGTATTTTTTTTTTTATATTTATTCGATAATAATAATTGGCGTTTAATATGTATAAATATATATATATATATATATATATATATATATATATATATATATGTACCTGTTAAATTTATTTAATATCATCTCTCTCTCATTTTTTTTCCCTTTGTTTCTTTCTTTCTATATATTTTCTAGTTTTAATTTATATTTAATATTTATATATCATACATTTTGATATCTGTTTTTCGTGTATCGTTCTTAATCTACGTTGCTGTTTCCTTCATCCAATATTAAATTTCTACGATATTAATACAGGTCCATGTGTTTTGTCCGATTTTAATCAAAATAAAAATAGGTATAATTATACTTCATTTTGATATAAAGAAAATTGAAAAAGAACGGTCGTTTATTTTCCCGACATAACCGTGCGAACGGCACGAGGAATGAAATAAAAACAAAAACGAAAAAAAAAAAAAAAGGAAAGAAAAAAAAAAAGAAAACTGCATGTGCAACTAAAAAACAAAAAAAAAAAAAAAATAAAGAAATAAACAAGAAAAAAAAAACAGAAAAGAAAAACGAAAAAGAGAAAGGTACAAGATATAAAAGAAATATAAAAACGCGGAGATCGCTGTTACGAGTTAATCTCTACTATGGGCATTTGTCTAAATAAATTTTCAATATTATAATATCTATTTATCTCCCTATTTTTCTCATGCGCTCTTATACGATAATAAATCATGTAAAAATGGCGTATATTAATCCACCGATTTAACGAGCCAATAACTCGCGTTATACTCCCAAAGAGAAATTGAACCAAAATTTGCGTTTACTCAAACTCTCGTGACGATGGAAATTGCATAAACTTCTCTCGATCGATGGTAATCGATTACTTTGAAATAGTTACAAGCAAATCCGTATAAGCGTGAGAACATAATAATTAATCGTGCCCTTATTTACGAAAATGTATAGGAGATTTTATTATAAAAGATAATAACTCCGATCTTTGTAAAATTCTCTCTCTCTCTTTCTCTTTTTTAATCGTATTCTCAAAATGTCCCCTTTTGCACTTTTTTTTTTTACGCTCTTGGCTATTTTCGAAATATTTCAAAATTGCCGTATCCTAGACATTTTCTTATGATACGTTACGAAACTACACTTCGTAAATGTTAAATCTATGAAATTGCTTGTTGCGGTTTAGTGCACTTCTTCCCCTCTTCCATCTCTTCCTGCCCCTCCACAACGATCTCTCTTCTACCGTAGTATACACGATTTCAAACTTTCCTTTCGTTTTTCTTTCGTAACTTGGGAAAATGGACGAAGTGGAATGGCAGAGGAAAAAGATCGGATTATCTTAATACGACTAACAAAGTCGATATATTATCGTGGTCGCCACTTTTCTTCTTTCCCCATTCCGGCCCCCCTACCCCTCTCCCCCTTCTCTCTCTCTCTCTCTCACTCCATTTTCCTCCATCTATTCGTATAAAAACTAGAGTTAGAACCATAGCTTCTCGACGTCGAACGAAAAAGTTATGCTTGGTTATTGCTTCGCGTAAAACGCTAAAAAACATATATACATGTAGGTATATGTAAGTGTATATGTGTAAAGAGAGAGAGAGAAAGACAGAAAGAGAGAGAGAGAGAGAGAGAGAGAGAGAGAGAGAGAGAGAAAGTTAGGAAAGGGGCAGAAGTAATAGTAGGAAAAAGAGAAGAAGAGAACAGAGAGAAAGGTAGAGAGAGAGAGAGAGAGAGAGTTTAATGAGTAATCGATGCTCGGTTACATCGGGAAACACGAAATTAACGTAATTAAATTTTATCTCCATATCGAAACAGGATTACGAAACATCGACGAATACATATACGTGCATTTTCGTCGTTTATCCGGATATGAAAATATGTTTCGCGACTGCCATCATTTCCGCACCCGTACCAAAACGCGAAACGTGACGTCGGTGTGCGAATGGGAAAGTGATAATCGATGGATCGTTATCGACGATATATATATATATATATGCGATTAAATATACAATTAGTCTTATGATATGGTCTCATTGCGAGATGTAATGAAAAAAGGAAGAGAGGGTGGTGGAAGGTGAAAAGAAAAGAAAAAATAAAGAAAGAAGAATAAAAAGTAGATAAAAAAAGGAATTAACGTTTACGTTATATCAGCCACTTGCATGTAATCACAAGATGATATTAAAGAAGATTTGAAAATACTCAAGTTTACGAGTTACTACATCGTCGTTTGCTCTTAGCTTGGTATATATCTACTTTATGTATATGTATATATATATATATATATATATATATATATATATATATATATATACGTATTGTATATGTATATGTATATGAATACATAGAATACATCGGAAGGTATTAAAGTTTAGAACTGCCGAAGGACTTTGCAAACATCTCGTATAAAAGCGTTCGTATAGTCGTGGTTAGGAACTTGGTAAATATCGTAGCGGTCGGTGGATAAAGAAAGGAAGAAAAAGATAGAGAGAGAGAGAGAGAGCGAGAGAGAAAAAAAAGAAGAAAGAAAAGAGAAAAGGATGAAAAAAGAGAAAGAGAGAGAGAGAGAGAGAGAGAGAAAAACACGGATAAGGTTAAAGGTCGGTGAAGAAATTAATAAATCTCGAAAGAACGTTCACCATTTGATTAATTTATCCGTAGCACGGACATAAACACGCTCTCAAGATCGTTAGAAGCTAAGGAAAAGAAAAGAAAAGAAAAGAATAGAAAAAAGAAATGGAAAAAGAAAAAAAAAAAAAAGAAGAAGAAGAGGAAGAAGATGATGAAAAGTAAGGGAAAAAAAAAAGTATAGGAAAAGAAAAGAAAAAGGAAAAGGAAAGAAAAAAAGAAAAAAATGTAAAGATAAAGAAAAATATGAATTCTCAAGATGAAAAATTCGTATAGAAAGGGCTCGCGTGGGCAAGTTTACAAGCGAAACCGCTTTTCCCTTTTCCCTTCCCCCTTCGGTTATCGTTGGAGGCGGCACGAGAGAGATTCGAAGAAGTTTAACGCCTTTGGATATATCTACTTTGAAGCTTTACGATCGTTCGCCTCCACTTTGCGCGTGAACGCGTGAGCGCGCGCGCGCGCGCGCTCACGCTAAGGTTTATGGAAAATAAAAGCTTACTTTCGGTATAAACGTGCGGAAGGCCGAATTCGTCGTAAAAAGGGAAAAGCCGCTCGTAAAATTAGAATATTATAATTCCTCGTAAAAAGTCTCGTGTGCTGCATCTCTCTCTCTCTCTCTCTCTCTCTCTCTCTCTCTCTGTCTTTCTTTCTCTCTCTTTCTCTCTGTCTCTCTCTCCTTCTTCGTTTTTCATCGAAAGTGAGAGAAGTACGTGATGGTAGCACGGTCAGCATGAATCGAGGAGCAAAAGTCGAAGCTCGAGATATCTCGCAAAGTGTACGTGAATATATAGGTGTGTGTATGTGTGTGTGTGTCAGACACCCTCGTAAATTTCCGATGGAGTGCATCGATGTCCGTGCACCGTCTCGTGACAGACGCATCGACGCATTCTCGAGAGGAAAAACGTTTATATCGCATCTTCCTTTCCTACATCCGGAATCGAGACATAGAGATTTACTATGGGAATTTAAATGATAAAGAATATTTTTATAAACGATTATGTTACTTCTATTAACTCGATGTTATTTGAATTTCATGATCGTAGACGTATATATGTACGTATATATGTATATATACGTACGCGTGTCTTTTTCTGATACTATAAATTGATTGTTCTTCCTTTTCGGTTTTCTTTTCTTAATATTCTTCGTTTACTATCGTTCTAAAAATGCGAGAGCAAGAGAGAGAGAGAGAGAGAGAAAGATCGTATGAAATAATGATTCTAATGTCGTTAACCTCGTTCGTTTACGTTCTATCCAATACTCACATTGTCGGTGTAAAAAAGTCCTTTACTAATCTAACGTCATATAAATTATCTCTTTTCAGATATATAAAATGCAAAGAGAGATAAGTTTCATTATCCGTTAATTAATTTAAACTTTTTTAATTGCACATTAAATATAATCAACTTTAACGACTTGTCGTATATAGTTTGTAATTAGTGGCCACGTTTGTTCAAGTTTTATTATAAGGATTATGGTTAACTTTAAAATGATTTATGGTAATATATATATATATATATATATATATATATATATATATATATATGTGTGTGTATATAAATGTTAAAATAAAATGAGATCTTTTTTTATTTAAAATTTATCTTTCAAAATTTTATAAAAGTTTATCCTATTCTTGTGATACGTTAATAAATTTATTTCATTCTTTTTAATCGAAAAAAGAAAAAGAAAAAAAAAAAAAGAAAAAAGAGAAAAACAAATTCATTGAGACGAATTTTTTATATAACGAGTTGCAAATTCTCCTTGATAATTAAGCACACTCTGATAATAACAATATTTATAAAATAGATTGATCAACAAATTATGATACATGATGTGATTCTAAAGGATACTTAACAAACGTGTCCCGCAAAATTATGAATATC
>NC_060971.1:3900825-3908325 GCF_910589235.1 Vespa crabro | reverse complement strand
AGGAAGAAGAAAGTTCTCTCTCTCTCTCTCTCTCTCTCTCTCTTTCTTTCTCTCTCTCATTCCATCGCCCGGTATCTCCCTTTTATCGTATCTATGATGAATTTTCAGACATTTACAGCGTTACCTCAAAAACCTGACGCATCTCCTTTGAGTCCCTTTTCGACAAAAGTGCTTGCGGGCAATGTCCCATAACTCTCCCCCCCTCCTCTTCCCCGGTTAACGAACGATACTTACACACCACGTACGTGCGTAACTCGCGATGAGTTCGACGAGATTCCCGGTTAGGCTATAATTATCATCCCCCTTCCTTTTCCCTTTCTCTCTCTCTCTCTCTCTCTCTCTGTACTTAGTTTTGAGTATATAAATTCTAATATATTTTTCATGGGGGGGAAAAAAAAAGAAAAAAAAAAAAAAAAAAAAAAAAAAAGAAGAAAAAAAATTTCATAATACAAAGCAATTGATTAAAATTTTTCAATTCTTGACGAAATCTATGATCAGTATTATCGGTATCTTTTTAAAGTGATAAAGGTCGAATGGGAGATAGGAATCGATATAATGACACGAAAAACTATGGAAATATAGTGGTGAAAAGAATGGACAGTTAGGAGAAAGCTAAAGGATCCTTTGATAATTTAGGGCACGTTGTCCGAAGGGTCCTGCGACTCGTATTATTACGGTAATGTTATTAAAACTTCGCTTCTTTGTCCCTTACTTCTCTCTCTCTCTTTCTTATTCTGTCTACTTTTCGTTTCTTACTTTTCACTATCTTTCTCTCTCTCTTTCTCCTTCCCTCCCTCCTTTCTCTTTCTCTCTTTCTCTCTCTCTCTCTCTTTCTATCGTGCAAGAGCTTTCCTTTCTTAATTAACGAGTTAAGAACGGAAAGTTAGGGCTCGTGAACCTTATGAAACAACGACGAAGACCCTGTGGGACGTGACGAATGACAAAATTAACGAACTCGTCCTTTTGAGCCTTGATTATCGTCGCACGTGTCCCGAAAATCTTCGGTTGCCACGTAGAATTTCTTAAATGCTTTTCCTCCTTTCTTTTCTTTTTTTTTTCTTTCTCTCTTTCTTTATTTTTTTTTTCTCGAGGCTACGAATAAAGAAGAAAAAAAAAAAAAAAGAACTATCTTTCCTCTCCTATTTCACGTTTTACGTAATACGTAATTTGTCATTAAAATACACGAATGTTTTTTTTCTATTTCTTTCCGAAAACTTTAAATTACTCACAAAATTTATGTAAAAAGATTCTGTTACAAAGAAAAGAAAAAAAAAAAAAAGAAACAAAAATAAATAAATAATTAGAAGATATAAAATGTATTTTATAATGAAATACATGGTTATTTCTATATCATATTGCATATTGCGTAGATATCAAAGAAATTATTTTCATTCGACGGAATCGAATTGAAATTTGACGAAATTCCAAAAAAAAAAAAATAAAAAAAAAAATAAATAAATAAAAAAAAATCACAGTGTTTCCTTTTCCTTTTTCACCATTTAACATTTTACAACATATCATTAATAATCATTTTGGATTTCGTATAATTTCTTTTTTCTTTTTTTAACGTCGCGTTAAATCCTTTTTTGATTTAAACGAACTATACGCAGACGTTAACGTTTATTTTCAACGATCCGGATACATTACTATCTGAGTAAAAAACCAGATGAAAGAGAGGATCGATGTAAAATAACGGTACTTAAGAGTGCAACTTAAAAATTTATTTTTCCATTAGGAAGAGCACACATTGACGAAAAACAAAGATAAATAGTATCGATTATCTAACGTACCTATAATTCGATTTGGTCGTTCGACCGTAAATGAAATAACTCTAGGAATTATCGATCCTAATAGGATATCCAATCGAAAACGTTACTCCGTTACTTCTTTATTCTTACTTTATCTCTTCCTTTCCCTGTCCCCCTCACCCCCCACTCCTTCCTATATTCCTTGTCCCTTTATCTTCGTTATTATCAAACAAGATACTTTACTTCTTCCCTTCATCGCGTCATCGTATCGCCAGCCATCGTAAACCCCTTCTTTCTCATTCTCCTTCAGGTTGGTTTATTATTAAGTAATTAAATCACTCGTGCCAGGACGGCAACGCAAATTAACTTTCTCGTAACTAAGAGAAACTTGTTTAAAAAGTTTCGAGCTCGAGTAATGGAAATTTTCTTGAACCGAACGCGCATCCGTTGTGGACGATGGAAAGAGCGAGCCGTTTGGTGAGCTTAGTAGAAGAGAAGAAGAGAGATGAGAAGAGAAGAGAAGAAGAAGAAGAAGGAGAAGAAGAAGAAGAAGAAGAAGAAGAAGAAGAAGAAGGAGAAGAAGAAAAAGAAGAAGAAGAAAAGAGTATAGAAGAAAAGGTTTTCTCCTTGTGGTGCTTTAGATAGCTGCTAAAGGGTCCCGTTGCGTTAGGAGATGAGAAATTACTTTTTTATAGGGAGACTCTCCTTTGATTAATATCAAGGCTTAGACGATTACGAAGGTACGAAAAATCTTCGAAACAGCGATCATTTTAAACGTTAAAAGAACGATTCAACCGGAAGTATGACCTATTTACCTACCAACCCGCAAAAGATCCGTTCAAACCATTAATTTACTTTGTAGAAAGAAAGGAAGAATGGGGAATAAAAGGAAAAATGGATAGGTAGTGGAATGGGGATGGAAGAAGAAATAAATAAAAGAGAAAAGGAGGACAAACAAAGAGGGGAAACAAAAACAAAAAAAAAAAAAAGAAAAGCTAAAAAATAAAGAAATAAAATAAGAAGAAAATAAAAGGAAAAATAAAAGGAAATGAGAATAAAAAGGGGGATGAAGAAAGAGCGTTACGTGCCTGGGTCAATCCGTCAGGAATGCTGCCACGACGGCGTCTAATTAAGCTCGCGTTAAAATCGCAACGGTAATCGGGCCGACGAGTCATTTGTCAGTGCCTCTCTTTGGATGAGAATTTCGCAATAAGATTACATTCTTCCGCTATTCGTAACTCTCTCCTTCTTTCTCACTCTCTCACTCACTCTCTCTCTCTCTCTCTCTCTCTCTCTCTCTTTCCTTTTTTCTTTCTCGTATTCTCAAATAGAAACGGAAGATTGTTCTCCTTTCCGTGCATTTAAGTCATATTTTCCTCATTGTCGGACTATTGTTCACAAAAATTTTCATCCTACTCTCAAATAAAATTCTTAATTCATTCAGTTGGAAGAAGAAAAAGAAAAAAAAAAAGAAAAAAAAAAAAAGAAAAAAAAAGAAAAAGAGAAAGAAAAAAAAGGACGATCGTTTTCCACTTTTTCTAATAGAAAATTAAATTTCATTCATTCGATTAAATTTCATTAATTTCATTTAATTAAAGAAATTAATTATATACGACGAATAAACGAATAGAAATCTTCAAGATTCTCATTGAATCTTAGTAATATTATTTTATAATTAATAGATCTTGTATGAATGAATTTATAACAAATAAAAAAAAATATATACAGTAATAGTATGAATATAATATTAAGTTATTATAATTTTATATATATATATATATATAACACATTTATATTCATATAGTATGATATAAATTGATAAAAATAATCTTTAAGATCTCATAGCACACGCGACTCGTTTTAATAAATAAATAAAGATTAAAAAAAAGGAGGGGTGGGGGTGGGGAAAGAAAAAAAAAAAGAAAAGAAAATATAAAAACCCACTCAAGTGTACACGCGCATAATACTGTCATATCTTATCACATCTTATAATTTTATACTGCCTTGTATTTCTTTTCTTTTCTTTATTTTTTTTTTTTTTTTTTTTTTTTTTTTTTTTTGTTCCTCCAATAAAATAACATTATCGATTAAGATAAAAAAAAAACGATATAGAACGAAATAATTTTATAATTTTGTTCGAAGTTTGTCCATTCGTAAGGCGATATTTTTTTTTCTTTTCCTTTCTTTTCTTTTTCGTCAACTCGTACCGGATCCGGTCAACGATACGACGTTAAATAGAATTAACCCTAATTTATGATAACGAAGAAGGTGACTTGGTTTTATCATTAAAAATTCGAATCTTTGCTAAAATTACCATACGACCGACCGACCGACCGACCGACCGACCGACCGACCGACCGACCGACCATCCGCTTACCCTCCCTTACCAACCCCTAACTCTTGTCGTTTCCTCGCTTTGCCGGCACATTAACGGCATCGGTGGTGGCACGCTCGAAATAACGGGTGGATCGAACTACGAGGTGCGTGCACATAGACGTAGAACGACGATGTCGGCATAATTATTATTGATCGTGGCCACGTTACCCGTTGGGGAACGTCGTTCCTCTCTACTTCTCTCTCCCTTTTCACCCTCTCTATTTCTCCCTCACCCTCAATTCGTCTCTTTCTCTCTCTCACACACACACTCTCTCTCTCTCAGCATCGCGGTACCAATCTGCCAGAATATTCATTACCGCGAGAGCCAATCTTCGTCGTAATTATTGTTTTCGCGGTAAACGCGAACATTTTCGGATTATCGTTCGGAACATACCGTACGTTACTAATTAAACTCTATACCTTTCGTTAATCCACCTACGATTAACTTTTCCCTATAATTGTCATTCATCGTTCTTCATTTTGAAGAATAAAAGATTAATAAAATTCAATGATAGAAAATTATTTACTCGATCAATGTTTTAACGTTTGACATTTTCTATTTTTTTTTTTTTTTCTTTTTCTTTTTCTTTCTTTATTCTCTATATAATTATTTCTTATCGAATACGTTTTATATATATATATACAATATTCTAATACAGATATAATATTAAAGTAGAAAGTAGTACAAATTGTTATTATATGATATTTAGTATCGTATTTAATTCATTTTTATATTATTATTTGCCAGGATTTTTGTGGTATTTTTATTTAATTATCATTATATTAACTTTTATAAAATATTATTATTAAATTATAAGAAAAAAAAAACTTTCTCTCCTTTTATATATATATATATATATATATATATATATGTATAATATCCTATGGATAAAATGTATTAAGTTTCACGTTAATTAATAATACGTAAATAAAATTATCGAAAATTTCTTTAGATATTATCATTCGAATTATAAGAATGAAATCATTTAATAATAATATATCGATGAAATTTTCAAAATTTAAGTTCGAAAAATTCATAATAGGAAAAAAAATCTCTATCTTGATCTATTCGTATTGATTTCAATTTTGTCGTTAAAACTCATTAAAATATATCCATGATAAGTATATCCTCTTAATGCTTATGTTTTTCAATGTGCATACGTTGTTAATTAAGAAGAAACTTTTCCACGCTTTTCAAAACTTTCGTAGAAACGATATTTGTACTTGGCACGATTTTGTTAACGTTGAAAGTTTATACGGTAATAGCATTTACCAATGTGGAAAAAGGACGAACGACGACGAAAAGGGGGGAAAACTCCTTTCTTCGTATAGAATGCATTGGTCAAATGCCGAAATAGCAAAAATCCCTTCTAACGTTTTCTACCAGTTCTTTCTAACCTCAGCTTTATGTACTACGTACTTTGCCATTAACCTTACAACGGAATTTTAAAACCGTGAGAGAATATTTCGTGGCAAACTTTGCGAGATACCTTGAATGCCTTTATCCGTTTGCCGGAACTCACAAATATAATTACAGCTTTTGTATCTTGCATATATATATTTATATATTTATATATATATATATATATTTTAGAGTAAAAAATTCTGTCAAACTTTTCCTTCGTTTTCTTTTTCTTGATTTTGTTTTTGTAACGTTCCGTACTTTTTTGCGTTTGTTTTTCTTTTTTTTTTTTTCTTTTTTTTGTGTGTGTTTCCCACCGATATAACTTTCATTACTCTTCGTTCATGGAAAAGAGTAAGAAATTAAAAAGGAAGAAAAAAAACAAAAAAAAAAAAAAAAAAAAAACAGAAAACAAAGAAAAAAAATAAAAAAACAGAAGAAAGAAAGAAAGAAAAAGGAAAAAGAAAAAAGGTCGTAAATATTTTATCATTCCTCTGTGCGCGCATAGTGAAAAAAAAACAAGAAGAAGAGGGGGGAAAAAAAGGAAAAAAAAGAAGAGAAAAGAAAAGAGAAAAAAAGTGAAAGAGAGAGAGAGAGAGAGAGAGAGAGAAAGAGGGAGAGGAAAAAAATCGTTAAAGCTTCATCGTTCATTAAAAAGTCGATAAATACGCTTACGCTATTGGTCTCGAATGCAACACACATACGCACATACACACCCACATCGGTTTGGCGTTAGAAACTTCCTCCTGAACGTCTGTTATGGCCACGGGACAGCTTCTGGGTCTACTTACCTGAAACAAAAGAGATTTTAAGATCATTGAATTTTCATTGGCCATTTTTAAATAACGAAAACAATGCTTTCTAACTAACGGCTATCTTTATATTTTATCTATTACAATCTTTTTGTCTCTATTTTTTCTTTTTATTCTTTTTCCTTTCTCTCTCTCTCTCTCTTCTTCGTTTTTTTTTCGAGATCGTCCGTTCGCTATTTAATCGACATTATATTCGCACGAGAAAATGCACTTTACCAACCAACACGTCATGCCAATCGAATTCGAATTATTCATTTCGAAGGTGAAATCATTCAATGTCGTTAGAGAACAAACAATCTCCCTCCCCCCTAACGATTTCTCGATCAGGAACTCTTATTTTCTCTTTCTAACTAACCCGAAGTGAACGAATTTCTCTACGCTCTTCTCACGGTGAACATGGAGAAAAATAAAGAGATAGAGATAGAAATAGATAGAGATAGAAAGATATAGAGATAGAGATAGATAGAAAGAAAGATCGATTTGTAGTAGGTGGTCTTACTATTGCTCGGATCTTCGGATATCCGAAGTCTAAAAGTATCCAATCAAATTGGATATCCAGATACTTGTTTAAATCTCCCTCAACGAATGCCACCTCATTTAATTTCGATTCTTTCCAATGATTCGTTTCACCCTCCTAACGTATAAATTTATTACTGCTTTGAAAATAATGAAGAATGATGAAATGATTTCGTTTGTAATATAGTGATTGATAAAGCTTAACATTTCAATCGTCACGATGAAATATTCAAAAATTAATGGAGAATCGAATAAATGTATGAAATTATGAATATAACGAAATATTCTTATATTTATTTCGTATAGATCGAGTTATTTATTTACGATAGAGTAATAATTCAAAGTATTTGGATATATATATTTCTTTTTTTTTTTTGACGAGTAAGAACATTATTAATTTTTATTGAAACATTAACTTTTTATTTTTAATCTTATTTTGATCATTAAAGACAGAAAAAAGAGAGAGAGAGAATATATATATATATATATATATATATATATATATATTTTTTGCTGCTTGAACGTTAGTTAGACAGGAGGTCAATGAGTCTTGAATAGTTTTACGGGCCCGAACAACCCGTAACGTTATCCTCCATTCGTTCCCTCAACCTTCAAGCTTACTCACCCTTCACTTTGTTTGAGGAAG
>NC_060971.1:3888325-3895825 GCF_910589235.1 Vespa crabro | reverse complement strand
AATCCAATAAATCTTCCTAGAGCCGAAAAAGAGAAATAAGTATATTGAGGGAGTATCAAGGAAACGATGTAAAAAAAAAATAAAAAAAAAAAAAAAATAAAAAAAAAAAAAATAAAAAGGAAGAAAAGAAACAAAATGTGTGAATATGATGGAACAACGAGAGATCGACGATAATACGATAATAACTTGATTTAAATATTTTCAAATGTCCATCTAAATGGAAGGATAAAAAAAGAGAAACGAAAAAAAGAACAAAAAGAATATTAGAAGTATATAACTTAACTTATGTACTATACTATACGATAACATATTTACGATTTGAGTTATTAAGATAAAAGAAGATGAGAAAAGCAAATGAGAGATAAAAATAAAGAGAACAAATAAAGAAGGATTAAAAAGAAAAAAGAAAAGAAAGAAAGAAAAAAAAATTAAAAGAAACAAAGAAGAAGAAACATGGCGAGAGATCGTATGGCAAGCAAGAAAAGTAAGTAAAATAAGTAAAGCAAGCAAGCAAGCAAGTAAGTAAGTAAGTAAGTAAGTAAGTAAGTAAGTACATGGTACATGAAAAGGTAGATACGAGAAAAGAATAAATCGAAAGGTAGAATGAGTTGGTAATCCCTTTATCGCCGTGCAAGAGTCGAATGAAATATTAACGAACCAAGCGAATTCGATCTGTTCGTTGGTCGACGAACGAGCAAGCAAGCGAACGAGCAAGAAAGAGAATACGAGAGAGATAGATAGACAGATAGATAGAGATAGATAGAAAGAGAGAGAGAGAGAAAGAAAGAGAGAGAGAGAAAGAGAAAATACTAGAGAGATCGAAGGAGGAACGGAAAGTGGTTAACCGGTGAAATATCTTTGGCAGCGTGGTCCACGATACGGCACGTAGAAGGTATAAGTAAGACGTGGGTAGTAGTAGTAAGAGGGTATAAGGGCTGTGCTAATGCGATTGGTTCGCTTTCTAGGAATTAGAAGTAAGTATCGCGAAGCAGACGTTCCTACGATTTTGGAGAAGATTCTCTTTATAGCCTTTGGGCATGTGGCTTTCTCTCTCTCTCTCTCTCTCTCTCTGTCTCTCTCTCTCTTCACATTACTAGATTTTCCCCGCTAATTAGGTAATACCTACTTGAATAGTTACACGGTACAAATAAATCACTTATCTGCGTGACATCGAACAATACTACCAAACTTCTACTATCTGGAATTTCTTGCCACGTTTCTCTCGATCCTTCTTCCATTACTCCTCATCCTCCTCCTCATCATTATCCTCCTTCTCATCCTTCTCTTTCTCTCCTATCTTTCTATTTCACCTATCTTCCTTCCTTCCTTCCTTCCTTCCCTCCTTCCTACGTCTTCTCGAATCATTTCCTCGCTATTCTCTTCTCTTCTCTTCTCTCCTCTTCTCTTCTCAGTTCTGCACTGTTATGCTCCGTTTTGCTCTGTTAGCTCCATCGGAAGTCACCCTTCCTACCCGAGTCCTTTCCCCGCCACATTTTCTTCCTTTTGTCCGGTGCAAAACTCACGGAAAATCGAGCCGTTTTTTTCTCCTTCCTTCCTTCTTCTTCTTCTTCTTCTTCTTCTCTTATCCCAGTACCAATCCCAACCACCTCCCATCGCCAAGAATTCTTTCGTTTATAACCTAGCGAAGAACGTACTTTTCATTTTCGTCGCGGTGAAGAAAACCATCCGAAGGCTTGGTTGTTACCAACGGAGGAATCGCTTTTCGATAGTTTCTTATTAAAACTCGTCGAAATATTGAAAACTTATTTTTAACTTTTCACGGGGAAGAGAAGAAGAATGGAAAAAAAAAAAAGATGGAAGAGAGAAAAGGAAATGAAACAGAGAGTGAGTGAGTGCGTGAGTAAGGTAGGTAGCTAGCTAGGTAGGTAGGTAGATAGGTAGGTAGGTGGGTATGCAGAGAGTGGGATAAGGGTAGAGGGAGGATAAGGAGGTAAGGGGTTGTGACGCCGGTGATGGTGTAAGCGACCGAGAATTATGGAGTTACCGGGTACGGTTCGTTTATGTGGATAATCTCTTACGTGTCGGTGGAATAAGAAAAGTTCGCTATTGTAGATCGGAAAGAGCGATATATCAGTGGAAATCGTTTAACGTCGCTCCGATAAAGTCGTAGGATAAATCGTTTACTTCGCTTCGCCGTAGTACGAATCGATTTCCGTGGTAGAAAGGGAAAAAGAGAAAAAAAAAGAGAGAAAGAGGGGGAGAGAGAGAGAGAGAGAGAGAGAAAGTAGAAAAAAAAGAAGGATGAAAAAAGGGACGAAAAAGAGATCGAGAGAGAGAGAGAGAGAGAGAGAAGCGCGTTGTTACGACCTAATCACGTCGCAGTTTCCTGCGAATCAATTTCCTTTCTGCCGAAGAACGAAATAAAACGTTCACCTTTGGAAACTAACGAGTTCCGACGAGATACTACTACCGAACTATCTGGCGGCAAATAAATAACAGAACGTGATATGGCCGCGTGCGTAACAGCGTTATGGGTTATGTAAAATAAGGATATATTATAGTATATGTACACACGTGTATCGGAATGAAACATTATAGGAAATAAGACAGGGAAAAAAAAAAAAAGAAAAAAGAAAGAGAAAAAGAGAAAAGAAAAAGAAAAATATGAGAGCAAAAAAAAAGAAGAAGAAGAAGAAAAAATAAAAAAGAAAGAAAGAAAGAAAGAAAGAAAGAAAGAAAGAAAAATAGTCTGAAACTACTGAAAGGAAAGGAAAGGAAAGGAAAGGAGATTCCTGTAGTTGGCAC
This sequence comes from Vespa crabro, assembly GCF_910589235.1. Lineage (NCBI taxonomy): Eukaryota > Metazoa > Arthropoda > Insecta > Hymenoptera > Vespidae > Vespa > Vespa crabro. The sequence continues at coordinate 3,893,059 of NC_060971.1, read as the reverse complement.
GTGCATCGAAGCGAAACGCGTTCTAGGGCAATAATATCGTTCTCGTGACGTGCTGCTCGTAGTGGTAACCCCCCCTCCCTCCTCCCACCGTACGTCGAAGGAACATTAAAATTTCTTCATACATATGTATGTATAAGCGTGCTCAGAGAAAGGCAATATTAAAAGCCAGTTGAAGGGAAATAATAATAAAAAAAAAAAGAAGGAAAAAAAAAGAAGAAAGAGAGAGAGAGAGAGAGAGAGAAAAAAGAAGGAAAAGAAGGAAAGAAAAAATAAAAATTAAAATAAGGAAAAAAGAAGAGAAAGAAAAACAAAGGACGGTGGATGGAGAATCAAAGACAGAGAGAGAGAGAGAGAGAGAGAAAAAGAGAGAGGGAAGGAGATAGGAAGAGAGAGAAAAAGAGTGAGATAAAAAGAGGCGATGGTAAAGGATAGAGAGAAGTTGAACGACGTTGGAGTGAGCGAGTATCGTGACCTCGGATTGAATCCTCCCCGTCAAGATAAAACTGTTTAGTCGCACTCTCGAGTTATTAATATTGATGAATCCACGATACAGGAAGAAGAAAAAGAGAAAAGAGGAAGAAGACGGAGAAGGAAAAAAGAGAAAGGGAGGGGGAAAAAAAAGAAGGAAAGAAAAAAAGGAAGTAGAGGAAGAAATAAGAAGAGAGTAGAGAAGGCTCTTCTTCGGTATAGAGAGAGAGAGAGAAAGAGAGAGAGAGAGAGAGAGAGAAAGAGAGAGAGAGAGAGAGAGAGAATGATCTGCTGCCGCCGCTATGGGAGAGAAGACAGATTTTATCTCGGCGTTCGAGCCGAGGGCAGTTATTTTCAATTTCGCGCTCTCTTTTATATACAGGCTACTTCAAAAAAGGTTGGCCCCGGAGTTTCCTACTTACATTCTTTTTCTTTTTTTCGAGCGTAAAATGAAGATAGCTGACGCGAGTTATCGAACGAATTCCCTTCTTGATTATCTCTTTATATCTTTCTCTCTCTCTCTCTCTCCCTTCCTCTCTCTCTCTCTCTCTCTCTCTCTCTCTTTGTGTTTGTCTATCTGTCTGTTTGATCTGTCTCGGTTTCTCTCGTTGGTAAAAACGATCATCAAAAGTTAACTACTTGAGTACGATGAAAATCTTATCATCGAATTTTTACGATCCTATTTGAGAAAACGTTCGGTACTTTCGAAGAAAACGACGACGTTATGTGGTCGGCTTTACGAGCGCGAGCGCGCTTACAAATGCATTCGCTATCACCGTCTTGGCTTATTATTTATATGCTATTCTTTCCTCGCCCCCCACTCCCTGTACAGACCCCCCACTCCCTCCTCCCCGTCACCCCTTTCTTTCACAACCACTATCTTCATGTCTATGTCCTTTTCTTTAAGATACAGCAGTACCAATAACGGCGCAAACGACTTCTTTGTCCACCTCTCTACGCCTACGCATTGTTCTCTCTCTCTCTCTCTCTCTCTCTCTCTCTCTCTCTCTCTCTTTTACATTCTACTTTCTCTATATATCTATCTCTTTCTTTCTCTCTCTTTCTATTTCTCTTTTCGGAGTCGCAACGTCTCTTGAAATCGTCCAAGATATAACGCGTACTCGACTGTCGCCCCTTATTTCTCCCTGCCCCTCCCCCTCTACGATTCTCTATCCCCATCTTTCCTCCCTTTCCACATTTTCTCTTTCTCCTCTTCCCCACTTGTTCTTCCTTTCCACTATCTTCTATCTCATACTCATACTCTTACTACTACTCTCCTTCCTACGCTGGAGTGGTACCAACCTCCCACGACGAACATCCGTACCGTGTTATATATTATTACGAGGGAACTTTGCAAAATGGAACAGTGCACTAAATATCCCTCGGCTTCCGCAACGGTGGCTCGCATCGTCGAGCCGAAGACAAATGTACGCCGAAATCGTCTTTCTTCCGGCTTTTTGTTTTTTATCCCTGACACGTCTCGCTCCTAGACGTTTGTAGTACCTCCTCTTTCTCTCTCTTTCTCTCTCTTTCTCTCTTTTTGCATCTCTCTTTTCCTATTTTCTGCATCTCTTACACGACCGTGACACAAGCGGTTATATGAACTCGAATCCCCGTGAACGTTTCGTTATCATTGCCAGCACAGAAACGCACATCGGCTGGACTGTAACCATCTTAAACGAGGCCATGAATATACTATGATGTAATAATTCTTACTTTCGAAAGGGAATAAAACGTGTTCGTACGGTTTAAACGTTTCCAAGGGACTATTCGTATACCATCTGGTATATTTTTGGTTATCTTAAAAAAGTTTTCGATCGACAAATGTATTTTTATTATCGATTAAATAATGATATTAATGTTTTAACAATGATAAAATTTATTATGAATTGTCGATTTGATCAATGTAATGTTATCTGTTTTAATCGATAATTCGATATTATAATATTGACGTAAATTAATATTGACAAATTGTTTTTACGGAAACGTAGTACATTGTACATGCTGTGTGTACGTAATTAGTTAATGAAAATTAAAAAAAAAAAAGAAAAAGAAAAAAAAAAGAAAAAAAAATAAATAAATAAAAGAAAAAGAGATAGAAGGAAGATGAAAAGAGAGAATAAAGAGATTACTTTGATAAATTAAAAATATAATTTCCCCTTTTCAAAGACAACTTTTCCTTTTTATTTTATAAACTGTACAAATATTTGATCAAACGTTATACAATATGTAAAAATAATTCTGAAATTTTTTCAAACGCTTAAACGTAACGTTAAATTAAATGAGATAACAAAATTGACTATTGTATCTTTAACGTTTAAAACAATATACATTCATTTTCGTAATCGAATTTCTTATAATTTTTCTCTATAAACATCTAACTTCTTATAATATCAATTAATTAATTAACTCATCAATTGATGCATTTTTTATTGACAATATTGATTTGATTATTTCAACGACAACATTGTTATATTTTTATAATAAATGAAAAACTGTTATTTAATAAAAAAAATTATTGTAGTAATAATAATAAGAAAAGAAAAAAAAAATAAATAAATAAAAAGAAGAAACCTAAGGAAACGACGACGAAACAATGATAAAAATAAATAAAAAGAGTACTATGTCAATGTGGAATTAAATATAATTTAAGTTAAATAAAAAATAACGAAGAAACAAAATGTCTCAAAGAGAGTATAATATCACAAAAGAGAAAGAGAGAGAGAGAGAGAGAGAGAGAGAGAGAGAGAGAGAGAGAGAGAGAGAGAGAGATAAAGAAAGAATTTTAATGAAATAAACAGAGTTATCTCATTCTTCGACATTTAAAGGTTCCTTTAGGTTTCCTCACAGTTCTTCTTTTTTTACTAATCTTTTTCGAAAGTAACTAAGTACTTTAACTCGCTTTGGGTGTCTTTTTAACGAGACCGCATGGGCAAATCGTAGACGGATAAGAATAATAAAAAAAGAAGATGGAGGAAGAGAGGGAAGAGTGGGGGGTAAAGGAGAAAGAAAGAAAAAGGAGGTAAAAGATGAGAGGAGAGAAGTTGTCATGGACGAGCGCACAGGTATACAGAGCAACATACATTCTCTATCTCTCTCTTTCTCTCTTTCTTTCTATCCGTTTGGCAAAGCGAATGCTTATAAATACGCACCGTACTCGTATAGATCCACTTGGTCGAGTAATAACCGTTCGTTCCTCTTATAAAAGCATGAATCAAGAAGGCAATAAAGGCAACATGAACGCGCCAGGAAAGTATTTGTTTTCATTTACATGGGCGCGATGCCAAAATGTAGCCGAGTGAAGAAGAACGGTAGGTAAAGAGGAAAAAGAGAGAGAGAGAGAGAGAGAGAGAGAGAGAGAGAGAGAGAGAGAGAGAGAGAACAGAGGGTGGGAGGGAAGAGTTGAAGGAAGGAAAAAAGAAAGGAAGAGGGAAAGGCCAGTTCGACCGCAAAATAATGCAAGAAAAAGGAAAGGACATTCCTAGAATATAAAGAGAAAAGGGAGAAAACGAGAGAGAGAGAGAGAGGGAGGGAAGGGGAAAGATAGAAATAGAGATAGAAAGAGAGAGAGAAGTTTAAAAGAGCACAAGACCGAAAACTTCCCTTCGTGCTATTTATGAAAACGGTTATTGAAATCGTAGGAAAAAGGCCATATTTGCGAGAGACATGAGCCCCTTATTCAGTAAGAATTACTATCCATAAAGCTCGTAAGCTATCAAGGTAAGTTTCCCTTTTTTCTTTTACTTTTTTTCCTTTTTCTTTCTCCCTTTTTTCTTTCTTTTTTTTTTCTTTTTTCCTTTTGCCTGTTTACTTTTTTTTTTTTTTTTTTTTTACCTTTTTGTCCTTCTCTTTTTGATTTTTTTTCCCCTTTGGAGACACTTTACGACCATCGACAAAATGACAAAGGTAGATTTCGTTAACTTTTCGTGCCAGGTACTCTATGTATTTTAAGGTATTTACTAAATATTAAAAAATATGTATATATACGTATAATGCTTTGCTTCTTCTCTTAGGAGGACATTTTTAAATAATACTCAAGTAGATATTCCTGCTTTCGAAAGCGGACGTTTTTGAGAACGAGTAGTTTATCCTTAAAGCTTGAGAAAAAGGGATAGAGATATATAGAGAGATAGAGAGATAGATAGATAGATATATATATATATATATAGAAAGAGAGAGAGAGAAAGAGAGAGATAGATAGAGAAAGGAAGAAAAATCCAGTTGATTTTCCGTAGCTGCCGTAACAGGTATAAAGCTCGAAATCTA
>NC_060971.1:3878325-3883325 GCF_910589235.1 Vespa crabro | reverse complement strand
AAAAGAGAGAATGAGAGAGAGAGAGAGAGAGAGAGAGAGAGAGAGAGAGAGAGAGAATTGCGTTGCCTCGAAGGTGATGCCGGTACAGTAAATCCTCGAGACACCTACGAGCTTCGTCTCGGCCCGAGAGTAATCTTGCCACTCTGTTTATTCCAGACACTCGCGGCTTTTTTCCCTTTTCGCGAATCGACCTTCCCTCTCTCTCTCTCTCTCTCTCTCTCTCTCTCTCTCTCTCTCTCTCTCTCTCTCTCTCTTTTTCTCTTTCGACGAGCTACGCGTTTATCTCGTGCCATCGGGGAAATTCTCCGACTGTTTCGTCTATAAATTTTCTTTCCCGTTAAGATTACGTTGGGAAAAGGTAACCCCAAATTTTTTCTAATTCTTTTTAATTTCTCGACAACTCAACGTAGAAAGTATAAAAAAAAAAAAAAAAAAGAAAAAAAAGAAAAAGAAAAGAAAAGGAGTCGCAGAGAAAAAGGGGGAGGAACGTATATAATATTTTATATAATAATTTTAGATATATACAGGGTATCCAAAAAAGCATAAAACCAAATTTATACTTCGTATTATCGAGATCAAATGGATGAAAAGATACATATATATCCTTTTAATGATTTTATTTATTAATAAAGATTTTTTTCTAACAGCTATAAGAAATGTACAAAAATTTTTACTCTTTCTAAGAATACTATTTTTCCATTCGTCGAATTAATAATTGCCGAAATCAAATATTCAAATAATCTTAATTGCATTGGAAATAACAGTGAATGCATTTTTAATACATTACCATAATTCATCATCTCTTTCTATCGTATTTTTATAAACCAATTCTTTTGCATGATCCCATAGATAGAATAAGTCCAAACATGATCTAAAAGGCCAATTGACTGTTGACGAAATGATCAATCATTAATTCGATGAATGGAAATAAATCATATATATATATATATATATATGAGATCATATTATCTTATGGATGATGCATTTTTGGGCATAAGTTTATATGAACTTATGTTCATTCATTTAATCTCAATAATACGTAGTATAAGTTTGATCTCATGCTTCTTGAACGTATCCTGGTATATACACGCTGTCATTCTTACTTAACAAAAAAAAAAAAAAAAGAGCTATATAATATACCAAGAGAAAGAGAAAGAGAAAAAAAGAAAGAGGAGAAAAAAAAGGATGCTTTCTTTGAAAGCTCGAATCGTCTTTCTTAGAAGCAACGACCCTTTCCAGTGACTTTGCTCCTCGTTAACGAGAACGAACTGGCTTCCGTTTCGTAGGGGTCGAATTCCTTAACTTCTTCTTTCGCGTAGAAAGGAAGGTGCAGACGACGACGAAATGTTTCTCGCGCGCGGACGGCTCAGGTCAAAGAGCGAAGCCGCCTTGGTACCTTAATGAAAGGTTTCTTCGTCCGGTACCCCTTTCTTTTCTTCTCCATCTTTCTCTTTCTTTCGTTTCGCGACAACCAGGCAACCATTGTAGGAACATGGACTAATCGGCTCGCCTCGCTGTGATTGTAGAAACGTAAAGGCCATTACGCGAACGACCGTCTGTCCGTCCGTTCATTCGTTGGTTCGTTCGTTCGTTCGTTGGTTGGTTGGTTGGTTGGTTCGTTGGTTGGTTGGTTGGTTGGTTGGTTGGTTGGTTGATTCGTCTCTTCGCTTGCTGCTCGTAGAAAAAGAAAGGAATGGGAAAACGTGACCGCGAAAACGAATAATTAAACCCATGCCTCGTAACGATATCCCTCCTACTGTGCTTTACGACGACACATTCGATGCACGAATTGACAAAAAGAAAAAGAAAAAGATAAAGAGAAAAAAAAGAAAAGAAAAGGATACAAGAAAGGTAAAAAAAAAAATTACAGGTTCTACGTGAGAATCCAACTATTTATAATATCATTATATCCTTAAATGTATTAGTAATTATACGATCGACTAGACCGAATATAATCGTGAACTGACGTTCAATTATAAGATGGAAAAAATTAATTAATTTTATATATATCGTATTGAGTGTGTATAAATGATGGTCTTGCCAATCGATCATTTTATCGATCGAAAAAAAAAAAAAAATATATATATATATATACATATATACGTATATAGCATTTCTATGAAAATTATATTATACCAATTCTTTCATACTATTTATTACTTTTATACTTTTATACTGTTTATATTTATTATTTAATTATATTTATTGCTATTACACTTTTATATTAATTATACTATATCTATATACGTTTTCTTTATTATAAATTATACATACTTTTTTTTCTTTGTAATAACATAACTTTTAAATATACTCTCCTTTCTGTCAATATACTTTTATCGATATATCAAAAGATTTCGTATTCTTTTTATTTATTTTTTTTCTTTCTTTCTTTCCTTCAATCAAACACTACTTTCATCAACAATAAAGGAGACGTGTTTACGATAAATCATACTTTTCTAGAAAATAATATTATACGAATACTTCATTAACGTACATACATTATTCATATCTTTTTTTCATTTTCTTTCTAATATACATATTCATGATACGAAACATTTTTTTCTTTCTTTTATTTTTTTTTTTATTTTATTTATTTTTTTTCTTTTCTTTTCTTTTTTTATTTTTTTTTTATTTTTTTTTTTTTATTTTTATTAATATACACAGCTTCTATTCTTTTATAGAACAATATATACCCAATAAAATATTCCTTCGAGCAAACCACAAATCTTTCTCTCGACAATCTCAAGAAAGGCAGACGTGGAGCGTCGAAGCGAACGAGTTTCCTTAATCTTCTTTGTGGATGGTGAACAAACTTGGTGGTCCTTTCTCTCTCTCTCTCTCTCTCTCTCTCTCTCTCTCTCTCTCTCTCTCTCTCTCTCTCTCTCTCTCATTCTTATTCCCATTCTCATTTGGAGAAGACTAGAGAGAGAGAGAGAAAGAGAGAAAGAGAAAGAAAGAGAATGAGCAAAACATCTCATTACGGTGAAAACGTTGAAGCGTTCGGTCGAATGACCGTGTTCTTGTATTTTCATACTTCGCACTAAATTGCTAACGGAGAATAAACAAGCACCATTTGATACGGGCGGGCAAATTTCGTACGACGACGACGAAGACGACGACGACGACGACGACCAAGACGAAGAAGACGACGATGAAGACGATGGCGACGAGTACAAGTATGAGTAGTACGACGTTGCCCATTACCGCGTTACAATCGCGTGGAAAGAAAGAACGAAGAGAATGGCCCTATCGAGAGAAGGTACGAAAAAACGAGAGAGAGAAAGAGAGAGAAAAAAGGGAGAAGGAGGAGGAGGAGGAGGAGGACGATGACGACGAAGAAGTAAGGAGGAAGGAAAGGGCAACCTTGCGAAAAGAGGATTAAGCCTTGTGGAAAAAGAGATTCCAAGAGACTTTCCTTCGACCTTTTTTTTTTTCTATCTCCGATATATGTGTACACGTGCGTACATGTGCCACGCGTGTGTGTGTGCGTGTGTGTGTGTGTGTGCGTGTTTGTCTGTATGGTTTTTTTTTCTTTTTTTTTTTTTCTTTCTTTAAGAAAAGTCCGATTGAATTTTACTTCTTTTCCGAAAAAAATACAAAAATAAGAAATAAAAAAGGATGAAGAGAGAGAGAGAGAGAGAAAGAGAGAGAGAAAGAGAGAAGACATGTGCTTATCGATCTAAGGAATAAACATTTGATTCCTTTGGTATTTAATTGGTTTCTTTCGGAGGAATACCTGCACGTCGTTGTTACCAATTGAAAGCCTTAAGAAAAGGGAATGACGAAGAAGCCGACGAAGTCGACGAGTTTCGATTCGTCATCGTTTCACGACTATCCTTCTTTCCTCCTGATCCTCTCCGCCCTTTATCGTCATCCCTCCTCCTTTGCGTAGGGAGAAAAAGATGGATGCATAGCTACTGTAGAAACGAAGGAGGAGCAGCAGGTTTCTCTTCGAAAACGTGAGGAAAAATAGGTATCGTTAAAGTGGAAGCAAGATGAAGACGGACATGGAAGGAGACGTCGTTTCTGGTCCCTTCTTCTCTTCTCTTATCTTCCATTTCTTTCTATCTACTTTGTTCACAAGTAGTGTTTCTTCATCTACACACGTATAGTTGTTACTTACATATAGACATTACAGATCCATATATATATATATATATAATACATGTATTCGTTCAGGCTGAGCGAAGAACGATGCGTTTTATGGCTTCCCTCGGCCCACATTGTCGTTTTATTTCCCATTATTTAAGTGGCAAGGCGAGTTAACAAAAAGCAGCGCCGCCTCCATGCAACGGCGTTATTCCCAGCATCCGTGAGAGAAAGAGAGAAAGAGAGAGAGAGAGAGAGAAGGGGGAGGTGGAGTAGGTCTCCATGAGTCCAACGAGTTTCTCGAGACGTTCTTCTCTCGACTTCTCTTTATTCGTACCTACATATGTACTTAGCTATCTCGATCATTCTCATTTTATATCTCTCTGTCTCTCTCCCTTCTCTCTTTCTTTCTCTATATTTATATATATATATATATATATATATATATATATATATATATATATATATAATCTCTAATAATATCAATATATAGGTTTATCTATTTATGAACATGATCATAAAATATATCACAAATATATATATTTATACGGATGTAAAAAAAGCATTGGATCAAAAGTATTAATGAGATGAAATAAATGAAAAAAGTTTATATAAACTAATGTCCACAAATGCTTTATCGTAAAGATAGACTTCAGTAATACGTAATATAAGTTTGATCCAACGCTTTTTAAACACTATATATATATATATATATATATATATATATATACATATGTGTGTGTGTGTCTGTGTGTGTTGTGTATCTCTATTGAAAAATGTTTATCTGTAAAATATTGAAGAAAATAAAATTTGGAAAAATCTAATACATAGGAATTTGTTAAGCTTTTATAATTGATTTGTTTCTTTTCTTATCTAAGACGAAAAAAAAAAAATAAGGAAAAAGATATTGT